>NC_135373.1:71781212-71828712 GCF_049243985.1 Paroedura picta | reverse complement strand
TCATATAAAATCCATGTACCCAGGGGCCCTAAGACCCCCTACAACGACAAAGATTGTTGGCTGAAATATTCCCTATCCCCACAGCAAACCTCCCTAGAGGTGGGGGGTGTAGATGTAATACAACTGAGCCTGAGAAGGGGCCATGATATTCCTAGCGCTGGCACTGGCCACAACCAAAGACCTGGCAGAAGAGCTCTATTCTGCAGAACTGTGATAGCTCCATCAGGACCCTCAGCTCACCGGGAATTTATTGCACCAGACTGGGGCCCAGACTAAATAGGCTTTGGCCCTGGTTGAGGCCATGCACACTTCCTTAGGGCCAGGGACATCCAAGAGATGCACACTCAGAGAGCAAAATGCTCTGTGGGGGGCATTAGCAGGCAAGGGTTCCCTCAGATAGGCAGATTTATGGTAAATGATAGACAGGAAAACAATCTTCTTTCTATGGCTTCTTCCAAGAGCTCAGATAATAAAATATTTTAAAGGCAACCATAGAATACACCATTAAAAATTAAAATAATAATAATTGTGTGCTGGCAAGACATAACTGACTCATTGTGACTCCAGGACCATGAGACTTTCTATACAAGAGATGAGTAGAGGTGTTTTGTCATTTCCTTTCCCTGCATATCAGTTCCAGTATTCCTTGATAGTCTTCTCATCCAAGTACTAACCATGGCCAACCAGGTTCAGTTTCTTGGCTTTGATGAATTTAGGCAAGGTCAGGCTATCAGGCTGCTAACTAACACAACTAAATACATTGAAAGGCATGAATTCCCTTCCATTAGCTCATGGACAGGAGCCTTATAGGTATATCAAAAGCCCAGCAACTAATTGCTACTTTGGTGGACACATTGCACTGCTTCTGGACAATTGTCCACATACCCCAGGCTGAAACATTGGATTAATCTAGCTGCTAATCTGCACTGGACAGTATCATCCCAAACCAAAGTGTGGCACAGGCTAAATTACTGCATATCAGCTAAGAACATGTCATATCTCACCTAAGGTAAATACACACTGTCATCTGTATAAAGGTACAGCAAAATGCCTTCACGGAGGATATTTTCATCTCTGGCATGATGGGAACTGCAGTTCTCAGAATGGGCTAGATGCCTAGGAGTTTACAACTGTTTACATTATACAGTTAAGCACTTTAATCAATTATTAAACTTGTTGTTCATTGTTACATGTCCTTTCCCCCCTCCCATCTCTCACAATATATGGTAAGATATTTCACTTCCAGATTTCAGAGAGTCAGACAAAGGAGACGGAAACAATTAGTTCTCTGGTTTTGTTGCTCCAGCAGTATGTGACTGATCTGATCAGTTAACATGCAGGTCTAAGCTTCCATGGAGGAATTTCTTCGCCCAAGGTCTTTAATTCTTGGTGGTCAAATACTAAACTCACACATGCACACACAAGTTGTACAAGTGGGAAGTCATAAACACAGCCACAAAGTGGCTGCAGATTGTGGCTGTGGGAGGTGGCAGGATGGGAAGCAGGCTCCACATGGCCAATAAGCACCATGGGGACACACTGTTCTGGCTGCAGCATTTTCAAGCTGTTCAGGTAACTGGCAAGGGTCCAATCCAATGGACTACCCCAACACAGCTGTGATATGCACTGGCTATCAGGGGCGGGCTTAGAGGCTGGGCTCCTGTCCCTTTAAATGTTGGACCCTTGCTGGTGCCTAGCCTCTTTTCTCCTCGGTGGTGCCAGTCCCACCTGACCCCCCCTTCTTTTTCTGATTTTGTTGTACTTACGTAAGGTTTGATGTTTTGTGTGTTCACTTATGTCACAGCTTGCAATTGGTTCAAAGGTTGGATCCATATTGGGAGGGAGGATGTGCTGGCACGCCAACTTTCCCCATTTAAGGGGGCCTTCCTAAGGGGCTGTTTGATGCAGACCCTTGGTGCCTTCTATCATGAAGGCCACCTGCCATGCATATCCGGGTTACAGGTGAGGGCCCTAGGAGAGGCAGACATCCACAGGTGCCTCGATTTTGTCTGTCACCTCCCATCACAAACTGGAGCACACATGGCATGGAGCGTATTGGAGTGGTTTGACTGCTAATGCAGGGTTTCATTGTGGTCTGTTGGCTGCAAGATGGCTGAATCTGCACTTGTTGGCACCTTTGCTCAGTTTGTATAGCATTAAAGCTGTGACCATTATCTTTCCAAACCATGGTGGATTGAGTCTTTTTCCTGTCCCACGATTCATCTCCCTGCTACACAATCAGCAGATGAAGGATTAGAGTCTTCCTTCTGTGCATGTCATCTTCCTCTTCATATCAGTGGGCTTTCCATTAAACCAGTGAAGTGTGAATAGAATGACTGCAGCCTTTAAGCCAAACTTCCAAAGAACTAAATCTTATCCATTTAAGTAAAACTAATTTCCAAACAAATTGTGGGAAGCCCTGCAAAATTTGGGGGCCAGCGCATTTGATCAAACTGATGTAGTCACTCTATGCAAACCAAGAAACCATTGCACATTTGGTGACACCAACTGGTTCAAAATACAGAAAGGAGTGCCAGACCCAGGATTAGAGGGACTGCGCTGCAATAGCTGGTCTCATTTCTCTGGAACCAGACGCAGAGGGTTGCAGTGGCGGATGAATTATCTGACCCTTGTGAGCTCCCATGTGGGGTTCCACAGGGCTAATACTCTCCCCCGCATTTTTTAACATCTATATGTGTCCTCTTGCCCAGGGGTAGTCAAGCTGTGGTCCTCCAGATGTTCATGGACTACAATTCCCATGAGCCTCTACTAGCAAACGCTGGCAGGGATTCATGGGAATTGTAGTCCATGAACATCTGGAGGACCACAGGTTGACTACCCCTGCTCTAGCCCAACTGGTTCGGGGCTATGGGCTGGGATGTCACCAATATGCGGATGACACCTAGCTCTACTTCCTAATGGATGGACAGCCGGATTTCCCCTGAGTACATTTGCTGGTTAATTGGAAGCAGTGGCTGGATGGCTCAGGACGAGTCACTTGAAACTCAATCCCTCCAAGATGGAGGTCCTGTGGCTGGGTAGAAAAGGGCAAGATCAGGAAGTACACTTCCCATGCCTGGATGGGATGCAATTAACACCTGCACCAACTGCCAGGAATTTGGGAGTGACTTTTGATGCCTCCTTTTCGATGGAGGCTCAGGTCATGAAAGTAGTCCGGACAGCAGTCTTCCATCTTTGCCAAGCCAGGCTACTAGCACTCTACCTGTCCTCAGACCATGTGGCCACAGTGATCCATGCAACGGTCACTTCCATACTATACTACTGTAACTCGCTCTATGTGGGCCTGCTATTGTATTTGATCTGGAAGCTATAGCTGGTACAGAATGCGGCTGCCAGGGTCCTCACTAGGACTGCATGGAGGGCCCACATTCAGCCGGTGCTTCGTCATCTGCACTGGTTACCAGTCGGTTTCCGAGTCAAGTTCAAGGTTTTGGTATTGACCTTCAAAGCCATACACAGTCTGAGTTCTGTCTACCTGTGGGACTGCCTGGTTGCTTATGTCCCCCGCAGAGCTGTTCGCTCTGTGGGTATGAACATACTGGTAGTCACGGGCCCTCGGGACGCTCGCCTGGCCTCAACCCAGGCCAGGGCCTTTTCAATCCTGGACCCAATATGGTGGAATGAGCTCCCAGAAAAGCTAAGGCCCCCGCCGGAGTTATCACCTTTCTGCAGGGTCTGCAAGACGGAGCTCTTTCGCCAGGCATATGGTTGAGGCCAGGGCAGAGTCCCGATATTTGATTGGAGCTGGAATCCCCCCATGTCCATCTTGTTATCAGGTTATTGTTACTGATTGATCTGCCTCCTCACTTCCACTAGTAAGACTAGTAAGGTAACAAGTAAATTGGCCCCTGGCTGGACAAGGAGTTGAGTAGCTAGAGGTTTTTTGCCTGCCGCCTTTTAGCAGTAATATGTAATTAATGGGATTTGCGGGGTTCTTATCATGTTTTTATCTTTTTATTATTGTAAACCTCTGTGAGCCCAACTGGGAATGGTGGTATAGAAATCTAAGTATGGATAGGTAGGTAGGTAGGTTAATAATTGATGGTGAAGAGATCAGATACGTTCAAGAATTCATTTTTCTTGTATCCCAAATTGATGTGAGTGGCAATTGCAGTATGGAAATAAAAGGTCAAATTGCTTTGGGTTGCTCAGCAATTATGAGTATGAATCGAACATAGAAAAGCAAGGATATAAGCCTGGCTACCAAATGTAGATTAGTTAGATCTATCATATTTTCCGATAGCCACTTATGGCTGTAAAAGTTGGACGATGCAAAAATCGGACAAGATAAATTAATTCATTTTTAGTCTGATGTTGGAGGAGACTTCTGTGGGTTCTATGGACAGCAAAAGTCACAAACAAGGAAATCCTACATTGCATAAATTCTGATACATCATTAGTAGGCAAAATCACAAACTCTGGCTCACTTAACTTTGGCCATATCCTGAGATCCAATTCGGTGGAGAAAGCAATTATGCTAAGACTGGTAATTGGAGAAAGGAAACCAGGATGACAAAGAATGCGGTGGTTGGACGCAATCAAAATTGACACCGGCCAGAACACCGCATGACTGAGGAGGCGATGCTGCATCAAGGATTGTGGCGGTAGCTGTGCCACAGGATCATCAAGAGTCAGACATGTCTGAATGGCTGACAACTACAACAACTTCCAAGCCAGTGTGCATACTTTTGCAGCCTTAAACATCTTCCAATATCTGCCAACAATACACAGTAATCTTGAGCCTAATGTTTTCCACCAGCCGGCTCAAGGTTGACTCAGCCTTCCATCCTTCCGAGGTCGGTAAAATGAGTACTCAGCTTGCTGGGGGGTAAAACAGTAATGACTGGGGAAGGGAATGGCAAACCACCCCACATTGAGTCTGCCAAGAAAACGCTAGAGGGCGTCACCCTAAGGGTTAGACATGACTCGGTGCTTGCACAGGGGATACCTTAACGTTTACCTTTATACAGATTTCAAGATTATAATATCACGTCCATAACTTCAATAATATAGCTAAGCCCCAAGATTATCTTGTCTATTTGCTGCAGACTCCACTCAGCAGGCTAAGCTACTGCTCCACTCATACAGCAAGTTTGCAGAATCAGAATATTTCTTCTGTTGACATACACAGTCACTGCATATGATGAATTTCAGTATAGGGAAGCTCATCAGGTAGCAGGAATACAACTATGGGAATTGGTTAATACCAATAGACAGATACAAGGAAAAGGGTTCCATTGCACAGAAAGGTTAGTCTGGACTCAGTAAGTTTTTGTGAGCATTCAGAAGATTACTGAATCCTGTCCATTCCCCCCCAAAAAGTTAGAAAACTGAGCTGCATAAAAGAAAAGCAGTTGGAATTATTTAGATTTTTAGATAAGCCAAATTCTCTCACATCTCTGTAGCCTCCCAAGATAGAGGCATAGGAAAGACTGCACTAATGACTTGCCCTCCACCCAATAGGTAACACTATTTAATTTGGCTTCTTTTGATTTACTAGTGTACCAATTCAAACTGTTTTCCAGTTTTGAAAATCTGTTTTTCCATTGTTCTCGGATAATCCTACAGAAGACAATAAACATTGTATTTTTATATTTGTAAACAGAGAGTGATTTTGTTATTGCATTAAGGTAATCCTTCAGAAGAGCCTCTTGTGGCACAGAGTGCTAAGGCAGCAGACATGCTGTCTGAAGTTCTGCCCATGAGGCTGGGAGTTCAATTCCAGCAACCGGCTCAAGGTTGACTTCCATCCTTCCGAGGTCGGTAAAATGAGTACCCAGCTTGCTGGGGGGTAAACGGTAATGACTGGGGAAGGCACTGGCAAACCACCCCGTATTGAGTCTGCCATGAAAACGCTAGAGGGCGTCACCCCAAGGGTCAGACATGACCCAGTGCTTGCACAGGGGATAGGTAAAGGTACTCATTTTACCGACCTCAGAAGGATGGAAGGTTGAGTCAACCTGGAGCCGGCTGCTGGGATTGAACTCCCAACTTCATGGGCAGACAGCTTCAGACAGCATTTCTGCTGCCTTACCACCCTGCGCCACAAGAGGTTCTAAGGCACAGGGGATACCTCTAAGGCACAGGGGATAATCCTTCAGAATAATTTAGAAGTTCACAAGAAAGCATCTGGTACTGTTACTCAGTGTCCTTGGGGTGAGGTATCTGTACTTCTTAGCAGATATGAACTGGACTCAGGTTCGAGTAGCCTCCCTCTTCTTGCCAACCTTCCCAGTCCTCAATCAGTGCTAAACTTTCTTCAGTCAATCCTAAACTTTCCTAAATCAGAGTTAAACTCCAGCTGAAGTTTTTTTTAGCAGTCTACAAATCTTTTTGCTCAACTGACACTAACCCTTTTAGCAGCCTGTCACTCAGAGGCTCACTGGCTCTCTGAAGCATTAACCCTTCAGAGTTTGTCACATGTTTATACAGCACTTGTGAGCTTTAAAGCACAGTCTGTCACAGGGTGCCAAAAATGAGTACTAGAATTGAAGGGTGGTATGGAGTTCTATATGGAAATAAACTGACATTTCGCCATTAAAGCTTGCCTAGAATTCTGATCCATCTCAATAAAGTATCTGTTTGCATGAGTGGCAGTGCCAGGGCAGAATGCAGCCATTCAGCCTTCCCTGTCCTTTCCAGCAGCCTGGAGACTGGGGAGATTGCAGCCTGCAGGAGGGCCTTCCCTGGCCTCTCAGCGGGCAGGAAAACAAGGAACAGGGCGGAAGACAGATGGATAGGCATCCTGCTGGCAGGAGGTATGCTGTGTGGCTTACCTCCTGCCAGGATGGAAGTGGGTGGGGACAGAGCAGTGTGGATGGCTGATGGACAGTTGACCAGGCCCCCTCTGCTTAGCTCTTTCTGGCACTTCGTTCTCATGGCACTTGGGGTTTGGGAAGAGGGTCTGATTGACCCTCAGTGGGGGAGAGGTTTCACCTCATTGGGGGAATACTCCCTTGGTGAGGGTCAATCAGAAGTGCATATTGTCAGAAGGACACACATTTTCATGTGATATAATGTGTAACGAGCAGAAGATTGTAAGTACGTTTTCTTCAAAATATATAAAACATCTGAAATATTGTTTGCAGCATGATTGTATTTTATATATATCTTTCAAAACAATCAAGGTTATATACCCATTTATTATTTTAGTATAATGACACATGCAACTGGATGGATTGCAAACTGTTAAGAGCCCAATGGTGTGGTTCGCTATTTTTACAATATGTATTTAAGATATCCAACATTTATGACATTGAGCAGCAATTTACAAGCCATATGAAATATGAACTTTTAACTTGATAAAATCTGGGGTGTCTGCAATTAGTATGCCACTTTTCTGGAGTCTTAATAGATTACTACTGAACAGTGTTAAATGTGTTTTCTCGTTCACTGACTAAGACATTGTGGTGAGTATCAAAATTATGAAGGGCCCAAACAGACAGGTAACTAAAAATTGGTGCACCCAGGCTGAACACAAAACCTGCCAAGTGAAAGAGGCAAATCTCCTTGTTTGAGAACAAATGGGATGAGGGTTCTTACTGTTTATTATTAAAAACACAGCAAGAACAGACCTGTCTACCTCAAAGATTATTATATTGAAATAATAAAAAGAAATGGAAGCCAGACTAAACAGTATTATGAACACTGTTGCCGAAAATATCAGCTCTCCATTTAGTTCCTAACTACTACATAATCCAGGCTTTCTCAACCAGGGTTTTGTGAAATCTTGGGGTTTCTTCATGGCCTTGGAAGGGTTTCCCAAATGGGTGGGAGTTAATTAATTTTAATATATTTTTTTAATTTGCTAGACATTTATCAGGTGATATGACCATGTATTATCATGTCGACCCATCCCCTCTCCCCAAATAGCCAATGATGGGCCTGGAGGGGTGGGAAGGGTAGGGGCCCTGAGGGTGGATACACAACTATGCTTCCCAACCATATTCTGCACAATTGTGCTACATCTGGGGTTTTTTGAAGGATGAAGACTAATTCAAGGGGTTCTCAACAGTAAATAAAATGGAGAAAGAATGACATAATGTCTAGTAGAACTTTTCTCATCTTGTGACACCACAACATTCCACATTCTCCCACCAATTCTGGGACCAGAGAAATGTGGGATGCCATAATCTGACTATCAACGGGAACAGACCAGAAATCTACAGTGTCCCAGGCACATTTCTTCTTTTGAAGTCCCTAGCTATAATACACATTTTAAAATGGTTATGCATGATGCACATAAAAAAGATGCGATACTTACTAAAGTCAACAAGTTAACAAATATATAAATGTTTAGCTTGAGGCTTGTCGGATGGCCCTCCACTGACCCTAAACAGGACCATGATTGATGTTATTAGAAGTTACTTTATGTTTAGAATAATCTTCTGTTTGGCTGTGAGTGGTAAAAAACAAAACAGAGAACTAGAGCAACCCTAAGCTGGCAACCCTGAGAGGAGACCTCCCTGTGCACAGCAGTCTTGACCTTAGTCAGGTTTATGCACACCTAGGTGTAAACTGCACAGAGCTATTATTCCAACCCCAGATCGATTCAGTCCCTGCCCTCCACACAGAATGCATTAATTTCTGTTTGGATTTGGGGCGATTTAAAATTTCCTTCTGCAGCAAGAAGGATTGATCCGGAGTGACCCTACCTTTATTGTGCGATATCTTAGAGTGCTTTTAAGCATCAATATTTAAAGGCTGTTTTGGATCTGGGCTCTCCTCCGTGGTAGAGGACAGGTGGTCATGTGACAAACTTGCCATAAAGGAGAAGCCCCTAATTTCTCTCAACGTTTGTCGGTCCTGGATTTTCTCTCCCTTCTCTGCCTTTTTCGATCCTCTCCGCCCCCCCCCCCAAGAAAAGAAAGAGGCTCCCTGCTTGGCTCCTCCCACCTTTCAAGAAAAGAAGGAAAGAGGCTTGGCTCCCCCCCTTCTGAACTACCCTAACCACGTGCAGAACACTTTCCTGTTTCAATGGGGGGGGGGGGAGACCCGAGTTCAAAGAGATCTGAATTCAACAGGATTGACAATGGAATAAACAAAGTACAGTATTTGCTGGCGTATAAGACTACTTTTCCCCCCTGAAAAATATGCCTCCAAGTGGGGGGGGGGTCGTCTTATACGCCGGGTGCACTTCAGTTGGGATAGACATAGCTGCCCATAGTACTGTAATGTAATGTAACAAACTCTATATTTTGAGTGGAAATGTCGGGGGGTCGTCTTATATGCCCAGTCGTCTTATACACCGGCAAATACGGTAAGTACAGATTCTGCCCTAGTTAGTGTGGAATTCCAGAACATGAACCTACACCAATCTGGCAACCTTAACTTCACTGCAACGCTTTTTTTTTTTTAACCTGAAAGATGTCACTGGGTGCCAGGTAGCTCTGGGGACATTACACACTTGTGAGGCCCCACTTCCAGACTTCAAGAAATATGTTCAGACTAGGGACAGCCAACCTCCAGCTGGGTCCTGGAGGTCGTTTGGTATTGCTGCTCATCTACAGACTATAAAGATCAGCTCCCTAGGCAAAAATGGCTGCTTTGGCGGGATGACTCTGTAGCATGGTATCCTACTGACATAAAGGGATGCCAGCCTCCAGGTGGGGTATGAGAATCACCTGGAAGTACAGCTCATCTCCAGGCGGTTAGGCTGAAAGGAAAACTCTCTCTCATCTTATGCAGGCCTTTCTAAAGGAATGCACATGGCCCCAGACATGCCTTGGCTAGCACAGTCTGTTGCTTGGCTGGTGATGTCTGCTCTTCTGAAGTGTCAGGCCTACTGATGGCAACTGCAGTCCCTGTTGTCTGCAAGGCCAAGTCGTTGCCTAATAAAAGTGGATCACCTAGTTTCCCCCAAAGTCTCTCTGTCTACTACTCTGCCCTGTAAAGCTAACTCCCACTTGAAATTCTGGGCCACTTATGCCTTTGAGTCTTTTCTGGCAAATACTGTTTTTTATTTACCAGGCCAAACTTGATAAAATATACTTCAGTTCCCATGTCTCTCCAGCCATTTACTTGTTCACTATTTACAGTTTCAGGCTGTAAATATTCTTTATTTAGATCTTTCTGCACTTTCCAGACTTGCCGGATTGATGCTAGTCTGTCTGTGGCCCAAAATACAAAAAGTTGCTGGTAAAGGCTGACCAAAACCCATAGCCCAGTAGGGACACACCCGCACCACTTCCCCCCAGCCACAGTCTGCAAACCTCCACCATTGTCTCTACATCACCACTCATCTCTAGATTATAATTATCAGCTCTACAGGCAAAAATGGCTACTTTGGAGGCTGGACTCTGAGGCATTGTACCATTCTGAAGCTCCACCTACTAACCTCCAGGAATATTTCCAACCCAGGGGTAGCCAACCTCCAAGTGGGGCCTGGAGAGCTCCTGGAATTACAGTTCATCTGCAGACTATAAAGATCAGCTTCCCAGGCAGAAAGGGCTGCTTTGGAGGTTGGACAGGATGGTTGTGGAGGAGAAACATTTAAGGCCTCCCAGGCAGGTTGTTGTGGATTTGAAACACTTGAGGCCTACTGTACAGAGTTGTTGTGCAGATGAAACAGGAGGCATAAGAACCTCTGCAACAGCTTCATCCAGTTTCATCTGCATAAGAACCGTGTGTAATAGGCCTCAAATCTGCAGAGAGTCACAAAGAAGAAACACACATGCCTTGGCTGTTTCTTCCCTCTAGCAGCGAGGCTGGCCAGAGCAGTACTTAAGTGAGAAGGGGCTTTTTGTGTCATCCAACTGTTTGGAAGAAGGGGAAAACTTCCACCCCCCCAAAAGGAAATCACAAGTAACCTCACAGACTCCTCTGCATTGCTCTCAGAAATGCCTCCCTCCCTTCAATCGGGCTGTAGAGGCTTCCTTCATAGCAGGCCTGAAGGGAAGGGGGAACACACTCACCAGCCACCTGCCAGCTCCATCAGTGGTCTGAGGCAAAGTGTGGGAAGTTGTTGGATGTGTCAATTAGGACAGCCCTCAGGCAAAAAGGGCTGGCACAGCCTGTCCAAGCCTTCATTCCCCATCCCCCCGGCAGCCCTACTGACCTATCCCGGTGGCGGTCAGGGGCACATTGGTGACGATTGCAGCAGATTGCCCATCGCCAAGTTGTTGGGGGTGGGCGCCAGTAGGGCCCGGCCAGTCAGGATCCTCACTGTGAACATCCTGATTGGCCTGCAGTTAGGAAGTGAAGGCCGGATTGTCTCCACCCAGGAGGCCTCTGCTCAAATATTAATAGCAAAAGCTGTTACAGATATAGAGTCAAGGTATATGACAAATATGTGTTTCAATATATTGGCTATCTTTGGTTCTTCAGGTACCTGTTTCAGTGGCCATGATGACTCCCCAGGTGATCACCCCACAGCAAATGCAGCAAATTCTCCAGCAGCAAGTTTTATCTCCACAGCAGCTTCAAGCACTTCTCCAACAACAACAAGCAGTTATGTTACAGCAGGTAATATTGTGTGCATCTTTATTATCTTTTTGAATAGCTAAGCCTTCTTCATAGTTTGTGGGCCAAGAAACAATCATTAATGTATTGTTATCAGATTAGGTGGCAAAATTGTGTTTTTCTGATAGGTGTATATCTATGTATTTCGTTTTGATGAGAAAACTTGATCTAATTGGTAGCTTAAGCTTTTAATGACATAATCAAGATGCCTGAAGCCAGACTTTCCTGCTGGTTCTAATTTGAGCCATGGCCAGTTACAAATTTTAAAGTATTGTTAGAAAGTTAATACATTTCACTACCAAAAACTACTACTAACAATCTGTCTGTTCATTCCAGTTTTTGTAAAATAAGGCATAAATTAAATAAAAAATGTTTTTATGTTGTATTGGGTTTGTGGCATATGGCCCTTTAACTAATCCAGATTCATTAAGATAGATTCAGGTGGACAGCCATGTTGGTCTGAAGCAGCAGAACACAGTTTGAGTCCAGTGGCAGCTTTAAGACCAACAAACTTGTATTCAAGGTGTAAGCTTTCGTGTGCATGCACATTTTGTCAGATACACACGAAAGCTTAACAGATTCATAAAGGATAACAGGCAGCTGCTGCCAAACCATTTTTTGTAAACAAAACTGCACAGCCAATTAGATGGCCAGTTAGAAGGTACACTGGACAAAAGACTTACATGACCCCACTCACATTTTTAAAATACTTGTCAGGTGCCCAGAAAGGACTTGGTGTGTATGACAGCACCCACAGGTACCACCTTGGTGATAACATGTAACTTGTCTTAGTAAATCCTGCAGCCAGCTGGGCGACCTTCGGTTCGCCACAACACTAATAGAGCTGTTCTGATTGAGCAGTAATCTAAGGGCTCTCTCAGCCTCACCTACCTCACAAGGTGTCTGTTGTACAGAGAGGGAAGGGAAGGCAACTGTGAGCCGCTTTGAGACTCCTTCAGATAAGTGTCATATAAGAACCAACTCTTCTTCTTCATACTGCTGAACAATTAACAGAATAATTAAGTCTCCACATGATGCCTCTTTAAGGAATGGGTGGTTTTGTTTGGCCCTACTTGAACTTTTGAATATTTATTAGGTTAGAAGACTTTCTAATTGACACTACATGTTATGATTTTTTTTAGTCAGTTGTTAATTGCCCTGAGTTGACAAAGGAAAGGCAGGATAAAAATTGTGATTATTATTTCAGATATTTATTAAATTTGTGTGGTAATCTGGGAAGTAAATTGGTCCTAGCTGCATGCCTTTTAGAATATATATCCTTTTGTTTAGGATATTTTGGAATCTGCACTGGAAAATTTCAGAACTGCCTTGGGAAAAATATGTATGTAGAGCTGTTTCTTCAAACTACATTTTTATTCTAAGGTGAATCCTAATTAATGCCTTGTTGTATTATCAACCTGGAAGTTCAGGGGATTTTTATTGGATTGAAAATTTGCCCCTATTTATCAAAGTCAAAATTATTTATTCAGCAACAGCTACAAGAGTTTTACAAGAAACAGCAAGAGCAGTTACATCTTCAGCTTTTGCAGCAGCAGCAGCAACAACAGCAGCAACAGCAGCAGCAGCAGCAGCAACAGCAACAGCAGCAGCAACAGCAGCAGCAGCAACAGCAGCAGCAGCAGCAACATCCAGGAAAGCAAGTGAAAGAGGTTAGTTTCTTAAACAGTCAATTGATAAATCATTGCTTGGGTCTGGGCCAGCCATGGGTCCCAAACCTTTTTGAGCCTGCAGACCCCCTTGAAATTTTGAAAGGATGTGGTAAGTGCCACTGCAAAATGGTTGCCAAAGGAGATGGAACCAAATATAATACTTCCCTCCCTAATGTGCAAGAGAATCACAGAAGAGAAATAAAGGAGAGGAAAGAAGAAAGATGAGGGAGAATATAAAGACCTAAAGGAGAAATTGACCCATACACTGACTAAGGAAAGCCTAGATGCTTAGCAATCCTTGTGGTCCTCCATTGGCTGCAGCTGTCATTGAAGCTGTAGAAAACCCTTTCATGAATCATAGAAACATAGAGTTGGAAGGGACCTCCTGGGTCATCTAGTCCAACCCCCTGCACTATGCAGCTGCCCATTATCCTTTATGAATGAGAGAAACTAATAATAAGCCCTGTCTTACAATGGTATCTCCTGCTTTCTAAAAAGTTCAGCAGAGGCAAGCGAAAGTACCGATGGACATTTGTAGATACCATGTTAGTTAGCAAAAGTACTGATGGGCATTTGTAGATACCATGTTAAAGAACCCTGAGATATATCCTTTTTTTTTTTTTAGATTATGGGAATCTATTGGTGTTGCTATAGATCATGGCTAGTTTACACAGTTTTGTCCCTGTGGACATACTGGCACAGAAAATGGATGATATGAACCAAATTCTCTGCTTCTTGAGAGTAATTCCTCTGATATTAAAGGCTGACAAAATGCACAGCTGCAGTTGCAGAAATCATTGTCAAAAATGGCAACTGTATCCATGGAGATTTTGGTTTATACAAATTATCTGTGTAATATGTCCTCAGTGTGCATTGCATGGAGACAAAACCAATCTATGGAAATGGCTGAAACAAATTTTTGAAATGATCCGTATGCACATACACACACTATTAAATAACTGAGCTAGTATGTTAGAACTCATCATCAGTCAAAAGCTTGACCTGAATATGCTGACTACTCATTTTGCTGGCTGAAGACTTCCGTATAACTTGATAGTTTTAACTATTTAACTTGACTGTTTTAACTATTATTGTAAGCTACTTTGAACCTCAAGGAAAGGACAGATATAAAAGTTTTAATGTTTTCTTTTGCATTGCCTTTAAAGTGATGGCTGCTATACTAAGGGATATCATCTTACTATTTCTCATTCAATGTGGTTGGTACAACCATTAGTACTTTGCTGTGGAAGCGCCACCCTATATTGTCACTAAGTGCTAAACTAGAAATCGCATTACATTTTTTAAAGAGCTGAGTGCAGGGGAGAGAGGGCTCTTGTCTTCCCCTTTTCCTGTATAGAAATGATTCTGGGGTGAATTATTTCCCCCATTTTTCTGTGCACATTGAGCAGCCAAAAAGAAGGAATCCCCCCCCCCCTCCGTGCTATTTCTGGTCAGAAAAAGGCCCAGAAAAGAAGACAAGACCTTCTTCTCCCCTGGGGCTGCTATGGAGTTGCAAGGAAGGCCTGAGTTCAGGAAACATGACTCTTTAGAAAATGTAATGTCTAGTTTGGCCATAAGTCTGAAAGCCGTGAAAGAAGAACTTTGCTGTCAGCCCTTGCTTGTAACCATATCATTTGGAAATTTAGCTTCCCTTTCTGCCATCCTCTAAAGTTCACCAGTCGTTCCTACAGGACAGTAGGTAAGCTACTGATTATTTGATGATGACTGCATGTAGGAGTTTTATCTTGTCTTTGTTGTAGATGATACAGATCATGCAAATATAGTCCATTATTTAGAAAAGGAGAGCAAGAGTGGGGGGGGGGGAGAGGGAAAAAAACTCTGGGCATAGATTTCAAAGTCACAGACCCTGATTAATGAACTGCTACTGTATGTTTGGAGTGGTGAGTAGAAAGTTACAGTTTGATATGCTCATAAATCAACCTGACAAGCCAGCTTCTCAGGCCTAGCCTGCACTTGTCAGCAAACTGCATCAAATACAAACATAATACAAACAAAACACGTTGAAGTAGTTAAATTGATCAGCAGGTATCGTAGACGTTGTCTTGTAGCTGCCCATTATGCAAACGTACAGGAAACGGTCCTGACCTCCTGAGGCTTTGTTTCTGTTTGGATTTGTGAATAGAATTTCAGACAGCCATCAACTACAGAATAGAAATTGCTCCCTTATTTCTCCCGAGGCTTCGGGCAATCCACATGACTTGCTCCATTATGCAGTCTGTTTTCCAGTGAGCGCATCAGAAGTTTCTCTTTTCCCCAAACTCAAAAAAGGAAAGGTCTTCCACAGCAGCTTGTCTTTCTCTGAAGTGTGACTACATCCTTCTACCCTCCTGAGCTTAAAGAACTCCAGTTTGTCTTGTAATGCCTCACAAAACTGGAAGTTATGATTTTTCCTTATAATAGGGGGCTCTGCTTTGCCTCAGATATAATGCTGGATTGTTAATGTATTCCTCCCTTCACAAAAAAAAAAGAGCAGCAAAGAGCTAACAGGCCAGTAAAGCGAAGGCTACATCCCAGTTTACTAATAGATCACTGGAGACTTCATTTATGGGCCACTGCAAATCATACTTATTCAGTTGGAAAAACAAGAGCGCCTTTGAATCACAGACAATTGTAAAGAGTTGCACTTTTTAGCCGAGATAAATTTATCAAATATCACAAAGTGTGATACCCCCCCACACACACAAACACACACACACTCCCTGTCTAGTTTTGGAGCAGCTGTTGTCTGCTTCCTTCTGACCCTTTGCCAAAGAAGAGCTTTAAGAGCATGTTGTTTATTTCTTTTAATAACTCTGACTTAATTACTCAAAATAAAAATAACTTGGGGCCGGGGGGGTGCAGTCTTGGTTATTTCTGTAACTAATGTTTAATAATGGAGATAAGAGGGAAAGCTGGTTAAACTGACGCTTCCATGTGTGACAGTCTTTACTGCAGGCTCTCAGCTCCATTTGTCTCTCCCCTCCTCTTTCTATATCTATATCTCTCTGGCAGCAGCAGCAGCAGCAGCAGCAGTTGGCAGCCCAGCAGCTTGTCTTCCAGCAGCAGCTCCTCCAGATGCAACAACTTCAGCAGCAGCAACATCTGCTGAACCTTCAGCGTCAGGGACTCATCTCCATTCCACCGGGCCAGTCTGCTCTTCCTGTCCAATCGCTGCCACAAGGTATATAAGCCCACAGATGACTAATTTCCAGTGAGCATTCCATTGCTAGTGCTTTCGGTGGTTTTTTTTTTTTTTTTACACCAGCTTTATTCTTACCTGTAGTCTTTGTTTTTCCTGGTTTTTTCCCCCCACTGTGTTTGTTTTTGAAATCAGAAGGCAGAATACTGCATCAGGGTGTCTTTTAAAATATATATGTAAAATGAGCTAAAAACAAAATATCACATTTTAACATTTCAAGGTTTATTCATTTACACTGAGATTAGATAACCCAAATTTCTTATGAATGGGAACCATTGTCTTTTAGCCAGTGGTCTTGACTCAGTAGATAGTATTGTATATTCAGAAGACTGCTGCCATAGGGGAAAATAGCTTTGAAAACTCACTAAATAGGAAAAAGAATCACAAACACCTTGAATAAATATAGTTAGTTAGGAAATTTTTATCCTGCCTTTTTACAATTTTAGTCAGGACATATTGCAACAATAAAATTAAAATTACATAATAAAACACTTGTGAACAATAAATCATACATCAATAGTAATGACTAATTATTAGGAGAAGAATAAGTCAACAAGAAAACACGTAAGAGAGTATATACAAAATTCAGTAGAAAGTCACGTCTAATAGTGTAACTTTTTGTCTAATAGTGAAGATGTTTGTATCTCAATTCAACATGAAGCTTCTCACACCACTCTTCTATTACCATACTTCATAATTACAATTTCATATACTTCAACTTACACAGGTATTGAACATTTTATCCTGCCATTATGATCACTAGCCTTAAATTTTCAGCTGCTTAAATATCCATATTTCCAAAGTGAAGACAGAAATTATATGAGTCTCCCCAAGTGCAGCAAATACAGAAGAAGAAAGGCTGACAGCTCCTCTCATTCTGGAAGGGGCTCATCTTCCTTCCAGGCAATAAAAAGAAAAAAAACAAATTAATATGGTCCTGTACCTCCTTTGTACTTCCCAGGGGAAGCATCTGTTCCTTTGACCCTGAGGTGACATCAATTATCAGAATACTGTCCCGTGTTATACTGATCAGCAGATGAAGAGAGCAAAACTTCACATTACCTCCAGTTGACATTATTGGGGGGGGGGGTGGAAATCCACAAACCATCTTTCTGTGCAACTCGTGAAGAGCTCTGAGTTGTTATGAAGTGATGTTAGTTGGGTGACAGGAAAGTGTGAGCTCATTCTATGTAACATGAGAACATTACCAACCCCAATGAATGCATGAACCACTGGCATATGTATGCGAGCATAATGCTTCTCAGGGAGAACTGTTGAATGATGCCAAAGTGTAGATCCTTGAGCAAAATAGTTTCTATACAAAGCTGATGAAGGAGGAACAGTGAACAATGTGGAATATGTAGAGAAGGCTCTTGGGCCCTTTCTAGATTAGCCTTCTTTTAAGACTTTTCCAACAAGCAAAACAAAGTTAAAAAGAGTTATTTAAGTATTACAAGCCTACCCTTAGCTAGCAAATCATGAGGAGCGTGGTTGTTGAAACCTCAGCTAATTTTTAAAAACTGGTTGTATTCTGATAATAGAGTGAGTCTGATTTAATGTAGTGGTAAACATAGCAAGAGTAGTTGCAGCATCTCAAATGGTTTAAAATGATTAGTCTCTACTAAACTAATTTACTGTGCTGCATCTTACTTTCTGGTTTGCTTTTCAAGAGCACCTCTATGTTTGAAAAAAGTTTCACAGGAAAAATGTACTCATTGGAATATAGTACAGTGCAATAAAATAAAATTTGTGCTGTTCTTGTGCAAAAAGGTTCATCACGCTTGCTATCCAGCATGACATGTGATGATGGAATGTTTACAATCCATGGAAAATCATGATTAGTGAAAACTATTGGGGGTTTTTAAAATCACATTTCCATTTTTTTAATTTACTTAGCACCATTGATATGAAATTAAATTGTAAGTAAGAAAATTTTCAAGAATGTATCTATTACCTTACTCATCTTAAAAACTATTTTGTTTTGCCCTCAAAATGGTATTCAAGAAATGGACATGTCTGCAACATTTTAATTTAATTTACTTATTTACATACATCATTAGTCCACTATCCTTGCAATGAGTCAAGACAGTTTTTAAGCCATTATATTAATCTTTTTATGGATTGAAAAACTAAGTTTAATTTGGTTGTTTCAGGCTGGTTTTTGGTCAGCACAGTACTTGCAAGAGTGTAGTCTTGTAACCGTAGCTGCTAGCTATATCTGCAGTTTTCTTTCCAATGACAGAGGTTGTGAAGGAATAGCAAAATGCTTGTCCATATGAAAGTAACTTAAAATAGTGCTGTTGAGTTAAGTGGTACATTCAAAGAAATGTCTGCTTGACTAGCCCTTGTCTGCAAGCTGTTGCCATTCTGGAAATAATTCATTTATTGCAATTCGGAACTTAAACAGGAGAACCTACCGTGTGGTTAAAAATTAGCCCAGCCTAAGTACTGTACATTAGATGAAATTCTGTCCTAGATTTTAAGACTTGTATAATCCAGTGTTCTTTCAACTTACTCTCCTGACTTATATTTTTCCTAAATAGCGAAGGCTAAGACTTGTGTCTTTATTGCAATTGGATATTATTCTCATCATATTTTTGGTTAAAGAAATGCTTCTGAAAAATTTTGTGAACTTTGGGTACATTTACCCATTGTTAAGATTCAAAAAACTGGATTTCACAGATAATGAAAATTTCATTTAAAAGCTTCTTTGACTACCTGTTTTTTCAAATTGTAGTTGCTACTTGTCATATACAGCTTTGATTTTTGAATAAATATTTTAAGTAATAGCATATTAGGTAAGCCAGTGACCTTTAAATTGACTGTAATGTAAGAGAAAAAAGAGCCAAATTTTGCTCCATGTCAATAGATGTAAAATGAAGGGGGTTTTTTTACTGCATGTTGATTGTACTGGAAAAACTGGATCACTTTTATTGTTGGCATTAATCCATTAATAACACTGAGCTCATTATATGAACCTCTTGCCTTTGCTGTATTAGTGGAACTCTCTTTCATTTTATAGCTGGCTTAAGTCCTGCTGATATTCAGCAGTTATGGAAAGAAGTTACTGGAGTTCACAGTATGGAAGACAATGGCATTAAGCATGGAGGGCTAGACCTCACTACTAACAATTCCTCTTCTACTACCTCCTCCACCACTTCCAAAGCATCACCACCAATAACTCATCATTCCATAGTGAATGGACAGTCATCAGTTCTAAATACAAGACGAGACAGGTAATGAGATTTGTCATTTGCTTTTTCATCTGTCATAAACGTACTTCATGGGCATTATAGTTATGACTTACACAGTAAAGAAAACCATTGTTAAATACAATTAGTCACTTCAAATCTAGTCTCTAGATTCAATAACGTTTTTTTAAAGGAAGAGGAATTAAATCATTGTAACATTCCTAGCCTGTGTTATAGGATTCATTACTGTTTAGTGAGTATTATAATAGATTGTGTATTACTGATTTTACATTTTAGTGAAGTGTTTAAAAGAAGGAGACTTCCTCCAGTGGGCTGTCCCTCTAGAGCAGGGATTCTCAACTGGTGTGCAGCAGTATATTGGTGTGCCATTGGTGCACCCAAGGTGTACTGCGGCATGCTGGGATTTAAAAAAAACATTAAACACCCTTATATGAGTAGGTCAACCCACCTCCTTCTAAAGTAGCAAATGATGGGACTGG
The DNA here is from genome assembly GCF_049243985.1 of Paroedura picta. Taxonomy (NCBI): domain Eukaryota; kingdom Metazoa; phylum Chordata; class Lepidosauria; order Squamata; family Gekkonidae; genus Paroedura; species Paroedura picta. The sequence continues at coordinate 71,808,671 of NC_135373.1, read as the reverse complement.
AGGGAGTGGAAAGAGGAGAGGTCCCGGCCATTCAAACCTTTGTCAGCAGAGGTTCTTACCATTGTGTCAACCTGTGTCATTGGTGGCAGTTGGAGTCAAGTGAGGGGAGTCTTTCCTTGGGGTTGGTGGGGGGTAGGTGACTGGGTTGAGGAAATTTTTTTGTTGTTGTTGTTTTAATTTAGAGGTAGCAGAGGGGCCTTTCATGATCTCTGGGCCTTAAATAGTGAGGAGAGGGGTCTTGCACCTGCTCGCAGCCAAGCACTAGGCTGCAGAAGGTCACTGCTGAGCTCCAGGCCTTGGGTGGCAGGGAAAGGGGCCTTCTGCAGCTTAGTGCCCACCACAGCTTAACACCCACCCTGGTATGCTGTGAGCCTTGGTTGGCAGGAGAGGGGCCTTCTGCGACTCCAGAAAAGCCCATTTTTACAGTGAAAGCTACTTGTTGATGGATTTCCCATGGACTGGTGATCCCAGGCATCCTGTTCAATTGTGCCTCATGTGACAAAATTTGCTAATGAAGCAGTGGTTCCCTCTGAGCAATGTCACTTCTGGGTGACAAGTCACTTCTGGCAGAGAGGCATGGCCTGCTGACATCATTTCCAGTATGCCTCAAAGCCTGAAAGAAATTTTTTGAGTGTGCCTCCATGATCGAAAGGCTACTCTAGAGGAAAGTTCTATACTTGGCTGAGTCCCACAATAGGATACAACCCAAAGTTTCCCATGTTACAGTCTTACACTGATGAACATATTACTGATTTGCCAGCTTCTTTTATTTTAATGGGACTTGTGTGACCAATTGATGGATGCCACACTGAAATGAAAGGAAGATCAAGGTACCACTAGTGAATCTGGTTGCTTCTGATGAGAATTTAGTATGTGGATCACTTTTAGCATTAGAGCTGATCCAGTTGAAACTAGTTGTGATTGAGATTCATTTAAATCAAAGGAATACATTAATCACAATGAATTCATGTTGCTTTCAACTGGGTTGAATCATTAGTGATTGTAGCTGGATTGGGTAGAGTCCTATTGTTTATTGGAATATCCACCTGATAGAACAGATTGAAATCTTGGAGGTCTACCAAAGTTAAAACCTCTAGCACCTAAGTCAGTTTTTGAAGATTGTTACAGAAAGTTTATATAGAATTCATATATTGAATCCATAATTATGGAACCTGTATAATTTCTTTTTATTTAAAGGCTATGTAACAGTAGAACTTTCAAACCAGGGTTGGGCACTTCAGCACCTGAAGCGGCTGTTTGCTCCCGATGCAGCCAGCGCCACACCGCAGGGGGAGAGGGGAGGTGCTGGCTTTGGCATGCTGAAGCCCGTGCCTCCCCTCCCCCCCACGGCGTGGCACTGGCTGCATCAGGAGCGAATGGCCAAAGTACGCAACCCTATTTCAAACTAAGAGTGTTTAATTATAGCTATGTCGCCTTATTAGAATAACTGCAATTCTGTGTTTGCCTATTTATGATATTTTTCTGAAGTATAGGACAAGCAAGAGAGAATTTGGAGAATTAGTTTACATGTACATTAATTAAGTGAAGATACACTCACAAAACAAATATTTTATGCCCCACCCCCATCTTCAGCAACCCCCAGTCTTGTACTATTGAAAAGTTTATTCCTGTCCAACAGTGTAGTATGAGTGTAAAGGAGAAATAGTGCATAATTTTCTGGGGAGAAATCACCCATCCTTTTGTATGTGCAGAAATACCTTCAATTTGCACAATGATTACTTCAGGCCCAACCTGTGGCATCATGTCCAGATATCTATCTATCTATCTATCTATCTATCTATCTATCTATCTATCTATCTATCTATCTATCTATCTATCTATCTATCTATCTATCTATCTATCTATCTATCTATCTATCTATCTAGATTTTTGATATGATTCCTTTTAACTATTTGCATTGCTTCTGTATAATATATTTATAATATTACTTTCCAGTACTTCAAAGTATATCTAGAAGTGCTTTCAGTTTTATTGTTTCATCAAGGTTAGCTAGATGCAGAAAATGGCTACTTCTTCTGCATGTTAGAGCCTTTCAACAGAACTGAGGTAGAAAAATATATATATATATCACTGATAATTAACAGACTTACTGTTGTAATGTTTTGTTTGCATGATTGTTATGGCTTCAGCTTCAACAATAAATTTAAATTCAATTTGATAATTAACAGATATTACTTTTGTTTTTTGCCCATAATGGCATCATCCACATGGATTTTTTTGGATACATAGTATTAAACTACTTGAGAAAATAGTGCCCTGGAATGAAACTTTAGTCAATGCTGTTGTTCACAGTGATTTTATTAATAAAAATCTAAAATAAAGAAACAAGGCTTTGTTAGGTCCCCTTTTTGTTACAAACAAAAAGGTCCATTTGGGGTAGGGGATTATTTAGAGGGAAAATATTACATGGAAGTCATATGGTGAAATTAGCATACTGTAAAATACTGTCATTTTTTTCATTCTTTATTCACAGTTATCTTTGGCTCTATCTTTTCTCTAATTAGAACATCATCTAGCTTTGGCAGTTGAACTATTCAGTTGAACAATTAGATTTTTCTGACTGCTCTGAGCTGAATTGACCTGTTTTGACCTGTTTGTCACTGATCATAACCTGACATGCACTAGCAGCTTCCAACTTTTATGGGGGGGGGGGTGTTTGAGAGGAATCTGATGCCTTATTCTTTTACCACAGCGCATCCCATGAGGAGACTGGAGCCTCTCATACGCTCTACGGCCATGGAGTTTGCAAATGGCCTGGATGTGAAAGTATTTGTGAAGATTTTGGACAGTTTTTAAAGTAGGTTGGTTTTTTTTATTACTGAGCAATCGAAATGCAGATTGCAAGTCAAATTCAACTGTAAAGTGCCACAGACGTTGCTGTTTTATGTGCCAAACAACCTGATAATCAAGGCCATCTGTGGAGGGTCATGTTATCATCCTTTTTCTCACAGAAAACACTTCTATAGTTCTTACAGTAGCACAGTGTTCAATTTGCTTATTACCGCTTTGGTTAAATATACCCTTGGAGGATTTGAAGTAAGCCAGCCATTTGATATCAGAGACTCATGCAGCAGTAAAATATTTCTCACTAACAGGCTATATATATTATATGGATGTGTTAGAACAAATAACTGTGTATTTTAGACCTGTTCTTTGTTAATCATAATATGTACTCATGTGTGCTTACTCAAGAAAAAAGTCAGTAGTATCAATGTAGCATATGAAAGATTCACAGCTCCAGAACAGTTTCCTGGTCCAAATTATTGCAGAGGTTCTAACACACCAATGAAGCTCAAAGAGAAGCAGGCTATTTCTTTGAGACAGCTCTAGGTATGCAGCATAGATCTGTATGCAATTGCTTTTGTGTCAGAGGATTCAAAGGCAAAGCCTCGGATCAGGACCCCGGGCTGTGTATGCTAGCTATAGCTTTTGGCCCTACCTCAAGCAGGCCTCCCTTCTTTGAGGTGAAACATTCACATACACTTTGTGCTTCTTTGTGTTTTTTCCAAAACATACTCTTGCTTCTCACATTGACATCTGTCTTCAAACTTTTTCCTTGCTTTAAGGATGCCTTGTCATGTTGTAAGATATAACTGTTGCTATTCAGAAAGAAATAATAAAAAATATGCATGTGCCATTTTCTTTAGAATATGACCAAGATCTATACAGCCTTTTCATTTGAAAAATTAACTGTAAATGGGTGAACATATGAATCTGCCTTATAGTGAGTAAGGCCATGTTGTTGTTATGTGCGAAGTCGTGTCCGACCCATCGCGACCCCATGGACAATGATCCTCCAGGCCTTCCTGTCCTCTACCATTCCCCGGAGTCCATTTAAGTTTGCACCTACTGCTTCAGTGACTCCATCCATCCACCTCATTCTCTGTCGTCCCCTTCTTCTTTTGCCCTCGATCTCTCCCAGCATTAGGCTCTTCTCCAGGGAGTCCTTCCTTCTCATGAGGTGGCCAAAATATTTGAGTTTCATCTTCAGGATCTGGCCTTCTAAAGAGCAGTCAGGGCTGATCTCCTCTAGGACTGACTGGTTTGTTCGCCTTGCAGTCCAAGGGATTCGCAAGAGTCTTCTCCAGCACCAGAGTTCAAAAGCCTCAATTCTTTGACGCTCGGCCTTCCTTATGGTCCAACTTTCGCAGCCATACATTGCAACTGGGAAGACCATAGCCTTGACTAAACGCACTTTGAGTAAGGCCATAGATCCATCTAATTGAGTTGCATATGTCTTCTAAAAATAATACAAGAGATAGACGTTTTATGCACGTGCACCTTACGCCGGGGCCAGGAGGGTTGGATCGCTGCTAGCCGAGGTAAGTGAAGTGGCGGGAAGGGAGGTGGGGAGGGGCCGGGGGAGTGGGGGGGCAGGCCCCCTCCACATGCACTGGTGGGGACAGGGGGTTGCCCATGCCAGCTACAAGGCTCCACGGAGCCCACAGGGCCGTGTGGTGTCCCTGAAGGAACACTGCAGGTCAGGGCTGGGCGGGCCGAAAGACCCAGCGCTGGTGATTACGCACAGCACCTGGCCTCAGCCTCTGCCGGCCCCTGGTGTACCCAGGAAGCTGCAGAAGTTCCTGCGTTTGCTTAACACGGGCTTTCCATAGCCCTGGGCCGGGACACGCCCCCAATGGTGGCGTCGGCGAGCATTGTCAGGGATTTTCCCCAAAGCGCTGCCACCGACAGCGCGGGCATTATGGCCCATGCATAATGGGCCATAAAGATCAAGTTGGAACAAATAAACAGTTTTGTAAAGTATGTGTTCATATTGTGTTTATTCTCATTCTGTGTATAAGAGCAAGAACGCTGGCCCCATATGATCTTTGAGAGAATAGCCATACAGACTGTAGCATACAAGGAATCCTAATGGAAAGTTATAGAAAGGTTTATATAGATGAGTAACTTCACAAGCTGAGGCTCTTATGTTGTCATGGTGCAGCTAACAGGGTGAATGAACTGCTTCATGCTTCATCAACAATTAAGTTAATTAGCTCATTTGAAATTGCACTGCTTTGTTGCCAGGATGTTGGCAGAAACATCAGAAAGGCCTGTTTACAAATGGCGTACAATGGGATATATAGCAGCAGCAGCTTAACAACAAGGCACAGATGCACAGCATCATAACAGCTTTATGAGACAAAAATAGCAAATAATAAAAATAGCAAAGAGAGAGATGTGGAAAGGAAGAGAGTGACCAAGAAATAGAATGAGAGAAAGAAGATAGAAAAAGAGAAATAAAGGAATAGATAAGAAAAGAGAGAGAAAAAAGAGAGTGATAGCAAGAAACATAGGTAAAAATAAAGAGAGAAATATAGAGAGGAAGAGGGAGAAAAAAACAGAGAGAAAATCACAGGAAAACAGAAGGAAAGAGATAAAAAGTAAGAGAAAGAGAGAAGTTCCCTTTCAACAGGAGAATTCCTGGAGCTACTAAAAGATGCAGTGCTTCGTCCACTACTCAAAAAACCTTCTCTGGATCCACGACAGTCATACAACTATCATCCCATCTTGCACTTAGTGTTTCTGGGGGAAATGCTTGAAAAAGTGGTCATGGACCAACTGTCAACATACTTGGAAAAAGCTTCAGTCCTAGACCCATCCCAGTCTGGTTTCCGGCCTGGCCATGGGGTAGAGACAGTGCTAGTCTCCCTGATGGACAACCTCCGTCGCCAGCTGGACCGGGGTGGGTCGGCGCTGCTTGTTTTATTAGATTTCTCAGCAGCGTTCAACACAGTACATCATGAGCTTTTAGCTCACCACCTCACTGATGCTGGGATCAGAGGGACTGCCCTTCAGTGGCTGATCTCCTTTCTCCGGAATCGTGGACAGAGGGTAGCAATAGGACTGCTAGCTTGTGGAGTCCCCAAGGGGACAATTCAACTCTATTTAACATCTTTATGTGCCCTCTTGCACAATTGGTGTGGGGGTTTGGGCTGGACTGTCACCAATATGCTGATGAAACCCAGCTCTTCCTCCTGATGGATCGCCGCCTGACTCTCCTCCAGAAACATTAGCCAGCTGCCTGGAAGCAGTGACAGGGTGGCTCAAGCAGAGTCATCTGAAGCTCAACCCTTCAAAGACAAAGTTCCTGTGGCTGAGCAGAAAAGGCCCAAGCGAGGAAGCATGCCTACCCAATCTGGATGTAGTGCAGCTAACAGTGGCCCACTCTGCCAGGAACCTGGGAGTGATACTTGATCCCTCCCTCTCAATGGAGGTTCAAATCACGATGGTAGCACAGCTGGCATTTTACAACCTTCGCCAAGCCAAACGACTGGCGCCCTACTTGGCCTGGGAATACCTAGCCACAGTGATCCACATGACAGTCGCCTCTAGGCTGGACTTCTGTAACTCACTCTACGCTGGCCTGCCCTTATCCTTGATCTGGAAACTGCAATTGGTCCAGAACGCAGCTGCCAGGGTCCTCACAGGAACACCTCAGAGGTCCCACATCCAGCCCATTCTCCAGCAGCTGTGCTGGCTCCCAGTTGAATTCCAGATCAGGCTTAAGGTTTTGATTATCACCTTTAAGGCCATATGCGGTCTGGGCCCATTATACCTGAGGGATCGCCTCTCTGCCTACACACCTTAAATAGCATTGTGCTTCAACATCCTGGTGATCCCTGGCCCCAGGGAAATCCAATTGGCCTCAACTAGGGCCAGATCTTTCTCCATTCTGGCTCCCACCTGGTGGAACGACCTCCTAGAGGAGATCAGGGCCCTGACGGAACCTAAACAGTTGAACTCCCAGGGAGAAGTGTAGCCGGCCCTCCCCCCCACACTCGCTAGTGGGCCAGGAAGCCCTCCTGCAGACTCTGCAAGGGTATTGGAGGGCTTCCTTTCCCAGGGAGGTGTAGAGCCAGCCCTCCCGCCCCTGCGCACTTGCCGGTTGGCCAGGAAGCCCTCCCACGGCCTCTGCGAGGCCATAGAAGGACATCCTGGCCCAGGGAGGAATGGAGCCAGCACCCCCCCCCCAGACTCGCCAGGCCTCCAGCGACTCTGGGCGTGGTAACCGGGAGCTCAATGGCGGGGAGTTAGCCAGAGTGCTCCTGGCCAGAGTTGCTCGGGGCCGGCAGTAGTGCTGCCGGGCAAAGCAGGAAGCACACAGTTTTGGCTCAGAGTCCAGACACCCTCTGCCCACATTCCACCCAGGATAGCGGCGGCCAAATTGCACAAGCCTTCTTAGCTCTTTTATTTATTATAGAGCTAATGGTTACAGATTTTGGGAATAGCTTTTGTGGGATAGACGTAAAGTAATTTTACAGGGGTTTTTGCCCAGTTTTAGAATAAGAATAAATACCATTTCTGTTTGTTCTGGGTGGGGTTTATATAAGCTGCAGGAACAATTTCTGATAAAAGCAACCTACATGCTGCATATTTTATTGTAAGGATAAATTGATACCAAGAGTGTTTAGCCAAATCAGCTCAAACTTTTTTCTTTCCAAGCAAATTAATATTTAGAAATATTTTCCTGTAGTGAATACTTGGCTCGCTGCTTTTATGGTTCTTTTGTATAACTCACAGGAATAAAAATGTTTTAATATAACCAAATTAATATTATTCTATGTTTACCATTGTTTCTATATTTGGTAAACAGTGTGGCATCTTCCATTTTGTGTAGTCTGTCCCAGGCCTGTCAAACTTGTATCCTGTCTCCATATGCATCCTACTATATCAGGTGCTTGATAAGGCTTTTATATCTCGTGGACTGAAAATCATGACTTGGATCTACTAACCTCTGATGGAAAGATTTCCATCTATGGTAGTGTGACTCCCCTATTTCCTTCAGCCTGAACTGCATCCTGAAATGTTTCTTCTGCATGATGATAGACATCTAGGAATACCTTGGCCAAGAAAATCAGAGCTGTGCTGTGTGTGCGGGGGGATTAGTGACAGTATTCAGCCCGCTGAGGCCTGCTATATTGCATTGGAGACAGTATTCAGCCTGCTGAGGCCTGCTATACTCCAATGATACCTCTATTTGAAACCATCTGTATGTATCTGTTAGACTTAAATAAAAGTATTGTACAACTAGTTCTACATTTTGCAGTAGTATTCCTTGATCCCATTTTACTGCATTTATCCCCAATAGCATCTTTTTGTATTCAAACTGTGTAGTCCTGTATACCCTTTTTGTTACAATTAAACTTCAACTTTAAGATGCAAAGAATCAGTAGATCTTTTTCCAATCCATTAACTTTATGGGGGATGACAGGGCTAATGGCAGTAGTTTTCAAGGCCTTGCTCTTAGTCTAATCTTTGTAAGAATGTTGTAGGTTCTGGCTTGAAACACTGGAATTCTTGTTAATCGAACTAATGCAAGGATACTGCACTAGAATAAAATATTCATTAGGAGTGCTCCCCAGAACTACTCATGTGTATTTTTGCAGTATTCCTGTGACAAGTTTGAAGAAGTTTCTGGTATATAAGATGAACTCTTAACTTTGTTCAGAACCAGATTTAAGTTGATGCCTTCATGCTTTTATTTTTTAACTAAAAAAGAAAAGAAAGAAAGAGCTGTCCTGAGGCATTTGAGAAGGAGGATTAAGATAGAAAACAGAGTGGCTTTGCTTCATTTTTTTAATAATGGAAAGGATTTGGAGTGAAGTGAAGAATAACTTACAGAATATGACTTTTAGCCAAGAATGATTTTCTGTATTTCTGTTCAGCCAGAAGATAAATATGCTACTCTCTACTGGGATTTTTAGAATTTTCAAAATTCCACTTTGCATGCAGACAGAAAGGATTAAAAGTAATTATTAATGCATGCTTCTTATTGTCAAACAGATGCCTCATAATGTCTTCTTATACAGAGTGAGAAACTGGACCATTCTTTGGATATCCTGTCTGCTTGGGATGTCCATCCTAAGAATTTACTGGGCCTTTCCCCATCATTATGAAGAAATGTAACATTACAATTTTGCATGTGCATGTGATCTATTCAACAAAAGCAATTCTGTTAAATTAATTATTTTTGGTAGAAGAAAAAAATCAAGAATTTAGAGTTGGGTCAGAAAATATGATTATGCAAGTGCAGAGAGAACAATTACTGAACAGAATCCTGGGCAATAAAGAGGTTAATTAAAAGGCTGCCAAAATGTTTAAGAATTTGTTTGGAATTTTACTATAAAACAGGTGTTGACAGAAGCAAACCATTTTGCTGGTCACCAAGCAAGGAGCCCTAAAGATCACTAAAAGCATTTAATAGTACCTCTTCATTACTGTCTTATAAATGTCAGAGCATAATAACATATGACAAAACTTTGGTGTATTTTGTCTGAAAAACTAATTATCATTCCATTGGTCCTAAGTCAGTGTAGATGGATTTGACTTTTAGAGCTTTAAATAAATAAATAAATAAGATTTACACTATAGTGTTCCAGGCAGCAGACAAATGTTTTTTAACCTGCATACAACAGACGCCAGCAAAACAAAACATGATCTATGGATACGAAGACCAGCAATGCTTTTCCCTAAAAACAGAACTATTATAAATTTTGAGGGGAAGAAAAAACCCTGCTACATAATATAGGGCAGTTCATTGAAAGAAAATAGTTTCTTTTATGTTATCATCAGAGCCTTTAAATGTGACAAACAAGTACAGTGGAAGGAGTAATATAAATTAATTAAGTATCAAACTTCACCTTATTTTTTTCTTTCAATCCCCCACTGCATTCCTTCCCTGCCCACCTATGATATATTTTTGCCATTCATAAAGTTGTTGCAGATTTCCTTTGGCTTTGAGTAGGCAGTCTGGTTCCAACACAATGACCCCAGGAAGTCATTCTTTGAACTTGTTTATTATTGAGTTGATGATGATAATGGTCATATTAGGCCTGTTTTTAGCAACAGTGTCATTGTCCCTCAAAACTCAGACATCTGACACAATCAACTAAACCAGTGGTGGCATATGTATGACCTAAATTCAAACATATTTTTTGTTTGTTTAAAATCATTCCATGGTTTAAACATAAAGTGACCAGATTTTAACATTGGTAAAGTGGGACACCATTGACCGGGGGGGGGGGTCTTGATTAAAAATTTGGTCTATATGGAGCAACAAAAAGTTTCATAGAATGCATAGAACGCAAAAATAGCATTGTAATATATATATTTTTAATTTCAACATAAGTACAATTTGCCAGGTACCCCCAGATGTCCCTCCAAATGTGGGACAATCTGGTCACCTTATCTAAACATGAAGCCTTTGGTGCAAAAGAAAATCAGGTGCTACACTGAGTTGAAAACTGAAATGCTTTGTTGAAACCATCCCAGACTCTCTAGGTCTTTCCTCATAAATGGCATTTGAAATTCTACCTATCAGATTAGTTTAGTAATTTGTAGTTTTCAGAGTAAGTAGGTCCCTATCTTTTAGATCTTAAAAACTTAAAAAAAAACATGATAAAGGGAAATCATTCCTATACTTATTTTGATCACACTGGGATCATTTTTGTTTTAATTGTTTCTTTAGAAAAGGCAACTGTGTGTATTTTTATTTTTCCATGAGCAAGTCTGGCAGCTCACCCCAGATTCATGCAGTTTTGAAAGAACATCAGCCGACCACATCATTTATTCCATTTTGAAAACAAAAATCAATATACCTATAAAGTGACCCATAAATTAGAACCAGCTCGGGCAATGTTTGTTCAGTGCTGCCTTTCTGAAGGCACCCTTTGCATTTTTTCTTCACCTCTCTGTTTGAACTGCAGTCACAGTAAGAGGCTCATTAGGGGACATTAGGAACTGGAGCTCACCAGAATTCCAGTGCTTGCTTTGCTCTTATTAATGCATAGTAGAGTAGAATGCATTTAAATATTTCATAGGCATTCAGTAATTTGTGTGTAATCGCCTTGTTAGCAGACCAGTAGAAGTAGAACAGGTCTGTGAAATGGTGTTGGTGATTGCGGGGGTAATTTACAGACCTTTGCCATCAGAAAGAACATTATTGGGAGCTAGGCTGAAGCTGCGGAAAAGAACCAGCAATAAGGGGGAGACTTAATAAAGATTTTGTAACAAGTATCTTCAGGGATAACAACCCACTTGGTCCTTTTTTTTCTAAAGCAGTTATAATTTATGACATATGCAATATATCAAATGCATATGATAGTATTATGGAGCATTCATATGAAAAGGGTATTTGCAACATTAGTTCCAACTTCCTGCAAGGGACATGATTAAATGATTAATGAAATGTCCCTTTGCATATGCATTTTGAAACAGCAATTAGGCACTGACGGAGAAAATCCACCAATCCTCTCATTTTTCAGTATTATCTCATTCTTGATTTATAAATCATAGAGAATTTTTGAACAGCAATATGTACCTGTGACGGCTGTAAAAAGCATAAAAGAGAATAATTTGAGTGTAAAATAGTCATAAATACATGAATTCATAATTTGATGTTAATTTCTAGCCTATTTATTTAGTCTCCCTGCATTGTATTTCGATCTGGTGCTATTTCTGTGCTTTGATTGGTATAATTAAGACAGGGAAATGAATAGGCACTATTATTTTACATATCACTGGTAAACAATAGCAAGGAAAGAAGAAGGGGAGATGTGGCAGAGGTATGTATGTGTTTTTCAAGTTCTCAGTAATCCACTGGAGGCTGTTCTATAAATGATCATTGAAGGGCTGCAAGCTAGCCTATAATTACAGGAAAGAAAGTGGCAGCTCTGGCATTTCATAACTATGTGTCCTCAAAGTGCTTTGTGAGTTTGTCACCAATGATAATTTAGATAGAAGCTCATTACTGAACATCACAACACTTTAAAAACCTTTCGCCTTCATACAGGAGAATAAAGGACTATTTTAATGGCAAGGTTCTTTTGTGTTCTGCTGAAAAATTCAATCAAGACAAAACCTCATTGACTATTATTGTAGTCTACAGTCGCTAGCCTAATAAAAGCAGCACAGATAAATTGAATAGGTCTCTAAGACTTGAGCATATAAATGCAAACATTTTGCTGGGTTTTACTCCTTTAAATATACAAAGATGAATAGGAACTAAAATGTAAACACTTAGGTACCTTGATCCAGCTAGAACACTACACATCCAGAAGCAGGCTGCTATGCCTGTATGCTTTGCTGGATGGGGAATTAACTGCATGTGCATACAGAGACTGTATGTGCACACTGTGATCCTGAGGCTGGAGCTGCATGTACTCTTAACTTTAAAAGCTAAATTCTGAGTAATCAGCTCTCTAAATTCCTACCCTGCTGCCCCTCCTTTAGTATCAACTAGCTGATTCTTGTGGGGTCTATACTTTGTGTATGAGGGCATTGGTGTGCTCTTTTTAAACTTTACTCAGAACAACAGATATGATATTGTATTACTTTTAGTGTAATTTCTTGGTCCGCTACAGCAGTGGTCCCCAACCCCCGGTCCAGGGACCAGTACCAGTCCATGGATCAGTCAGTACTGAACCGCAGCTCCTCCTCATCCCCGTCTGCTGCCTTGGGGGCTTCCCTGCCACTCTGCCGCCAGCTCACCTTTGGTGCTCTCCAGCGGCCGCCATGGCTGAGGCTCCCCCTCGGTGTGGCACTGTGCAGCGCCCCCCAGCTGGCAGCGGAAAATCAGGGGCGCCGGCGCAAAAGCAAGTGGAGCAGGGGCTCAGGCGGCGGCGATGCCCCTCAGCAAAAGACTACCCCTTCCTGGGCCTCAGTAAAATTGTCAAGCTTTGACCGGTCCCCGGTAATAAAAAGGTTGGGGATGACTGCGCTACAGGACAATGAATTGTGAAGAGCTTCCCCCCATCAATGGTGTGGCACTAGCTCTAGATATGCACCTGTAGCTTGATAACTTTACAGACATATAAAATGGGAAAGACTCACTATAGGGAGAGTCTGTTAATTCCCATCCTAATTGAAGGCACTTTTAGCACCTCAGTGGTGGGATGAAATATATTACACTATATTTCAGGCATCTTCTGGTTTGGCCAAATTCTAAGGAAAGTTCAAAAAAGAGAATGTTGTTGAAGGAAGGCTTATTTCTGAAAGTAGCATTGCATTAAAAAGGTGCATGCATGAATATATGAATAGGAACATTTTTAAACACTTTCCAAGTTGCTTTAGACTTGGAGGGGAGAAGTACTATGTTACTTGTGGTAAGCATTATCCAGCTGGTGCCTATGGAAATATACAACCAGAGACCACATGCTCATAGGCCTTGAAAATACTGACAGCTGTACAATATAGTTTCAATCCTGTGGAAAGCTTTTGTCTCTGTGCAACCCTCAATACCTAGTTCCAAAGTATTTGACAGTACAGCACTTATTATATAGATTTTTATCGGTATCTTATACTAAATTATATGATGTGTCATTGAACTGTGCATCCATGCAGGATAGCATATTTTAATATACCCCAAAGAGAAAATATAATTGACCTCTTAAATACCTACAACTAGAGTGTGATAAAAACAGATGATAATGGCTACAGTGTAGATTTATGTGTAATTAAAATGCTTTTTGTACAGCTCTTACCCTTATTTACTTGTGCATTAAAATGAAAATTTGGGAGTCTTCATTCATTTATAAATATTATAGGTGTTGGAGAAAGGTAGTTTCAAGCTACTGGCATTTGTTACAAAATCCTGGAAAATATCCACTACATATATTGGTTTCTGAACCTCTCTAGTTAAAAAAAATGGTTTGGTAATTTTTTTTAGCTCTCATTAAAGTGAGGCTCAGAATAGTACTGACTGAGGCTGAACCTAGTTCAGATAAGTTCTGTTTAAATTCCCCCAAAGACCATTGTCAGTGTACCTCTGCCCTAACCTCTAGCATTTTGCTATTTTAGTCGTGGGATTCTTCTAAGCAGGGACTGTCGAAGGTACCAAGATACAGAGGGGTTAATTGAAATGGCTAGGTGTCCACTGGAAACTTGACTGAAAGTGAATCCATTTCAGTGCTCACTGAGGCAAATGGTTTTTTGTTTCATCCCATGGAACAGTAATAGCATTTTAAATCCCACCCCAACCTCTATTTGGAGGTATTTCATTAAATGGGATCTGCATTTACTTGCTGTGGGCCATTTCCGTAATTTGTTTTGGCCCCCGCTGGGGGGCGCTGCCAGCAGCAGCTGCGCAGTGCCATGCTAAGCGGGAGCCTCAGCCAGGGCAGCCGCTGGAGAGCACCAAAGGTGAGCCAGTGGCAGAGTGGCAGGGAAGCCCTCAAGGCAGCAGCCGGGGAGGAGTACAAGGAGGAGCTGCCGGGGAGGAGGACGAGAAGGAGCCACGGCCCGGTACCGTCTGATCCATGAGTAGCATTTTAACTGGCAGTTAAAAAAACATCCTTGATACAAGAAACAGGCATAAAGCTTGGAAGAAAATCCTCCACCAACAAATCACATGGAATGCATTTGCAAACTTGATTTATTAGAGGATATACAGGCATATTCTTTTGTAAACTGTAGAGCTGTAAAAACAGCTAGTATAAGCAAGTGTAGAGGTGTAACCCAATTTTCTCTGAGTATCTCAATTTTCACACAAATGTTTTGTCCATGGATAGACCGTTTACTACATAGCTTCCTGCTATTTAGTGTTTCCTACATGATGATTGTGAACTGGATAGACACAGACTGCTGTTCCACAGAATTAACAAAAGCCAAAAATAAGCTTTCCTGTGCTATTAAAATGTAAATTGTGTGGGAAAACATTTTTGGGTACATAGAATTGGGGTCATGGTAACTTTAATGCCCTACCAAGCCAACTTAAAGGAACATGTATGCTCCTTTATGTTTGACTTCTATTTCTTTGTATCTGAACTACCCAGCAGGAATAGGGAGTGACATCCTAGTATCCTTCATATTCCTTTCTTTCTAACTGATGTGCATTCATCCAGGTGAGTGTCTGCCCTGCTTAGTTCCTCTGAAATAACACTGGTATCTTTGTGGGAGAGAGGCAGAAAGCGCCCTATCTAAGACCGTTTATGCACTGCAGGTTTCATGCCGGGCTGCAGGCTGGAGTTTTAGTTGTGGCAGGTTGCTCCACCTCTTCCTGTACCCACACGGGGGAGCATTTGGCCTGGTGTGCCTCATCCACACCCAGTTTGTGCTCCTGCATGGGAACTGGGGTAGTGAAGTTCCCAGTGCGTAAACAGTCTCAAGAACTTCTCCCTCTCCAAGAACAGTTGACATGATCAGACTTGTGACTGCTGGCCTTGTCACAAGAAAAAATAGATAACGTATTTTTAAAGGAAACCCACAGAGTTATTTCAGAAGTCAAGCCTAGTATATGGTAAATGTTTTATAAACCACACAACATATTTGAAGTTGTTACTAATCATTAATTTAGCCAAAGAAAAAGGCCAGGAAGAGTCCACAGACTATTTACATAATTTATGGACATTCATTGGCGATAGAGAGCCTGCTCTAATCACATGTGAAAGATGAAACATCATTGTTTTGAAATATTTTTTGAAAAATACTTTCTGCACATTAAACATTTCTTTCCTTTATGTTGTCTTTCTTGTTATGTTGGCTTGGCTCCAGAGTAGCATTTTCTCAGCTACAAAGTTTTCCATACTCAGGATAGTTTTACTGCCTCCTGTGACAGCCTGAAGTGTCCCAACAATGCTCCTGCAGAAATGCTATTCTTGATCCAAGTTTTAATGTTTGTTTTTCTCTAGTTGGAGATAGGAAGCTAAGCTTTTCATGGTACTTTGCTTTCCTTGCTAACATTTCCATTTAAACACTGAATAGGGATGAGGTAAACGCTATCCCATTCTGGCCAGTACACCATTGTAACTCTAGCATATTCCAAATTTATAAGAGTGTGCAAAGGATCATGTTAGGGTGCTGGAACTGACTATTCCAGACATGCATTTCATCTACCTTCTTTGTCTCACTCATTTTTATTTAAAAGCTAATGCCTGTATTTATAAGATTAAAAATTACCCTGTCATATTTATTTGGAAATCTGTGAATAATTTAGATTTGTATCAAATTAACCCTCCCAAACTGCTAAGATCTTAATTGCAATAATAAATCATATACATAGTTTAAAAATATCTGTAAAGTGCAGACAAGAATGCTATGATGTGTCAGATGGCAAATTAATACATCAATTAACTTTCTATCTGTTTACTGTAATTTCAAGATCAGTCATTAGGCCATGATTACCCCCCCCCCCAAAAAAAAAAACCTCACCCTGGAACTATTCTATACAGCTGGTTGTTCTTGAAGCATTACACCTGCTTCTATAAATAAATTATTAATTTTATATTCTAATGCCTGAGAAAACAAATCAATGTATTTCAAGCTGAAATGGCCTGTTTGTAGACAAAGCTATTAGAACTTCTTTCAGTATCAAGGCATTGGTCAAATGATACATTCCAGGGAGAAATCTCAATTGATTAAGAATTTTGAATCCCCATTCCCTTCTTATAATGGATCGTGAGGTCAGGGAGAGCCTATGTTAAAACATACCGAACTCAGTATGACACCATTCAGTTTTGACTTTCTCTGTGTATAAAATAAAATCAGAGTCCAGTAGCACCTTAAAGACCAACAAAGATTTATTCAAGGCGTGAGCTTTCAAGTGCAAGCACCCTTTGTCAGACTTTGATTTTCTTACATGACGGAATATATAGCAACAATCAATTGCACTCGAAAGCTCATGCCTTAAATAAATCTTTGTTGGTCTTAAAGGTGCTACTAGACTCTGATTTTATTGTGCTACTTCAGACCAACACGGCTACTCATTGAATCTATCTGTGTGCAAAAGCATGTCAAAAAGGGAAGGCAGCATGGTATAGCCCAATCTCACCACATCTCAGAAACTAAGCAGTTGGTACTTATTTTATTTGTATATTTTAAAATGTATATGCCACCCTTCCCAAAGGCACAGGGCGGTTTACAATATTTCATGGGATAAAACAACAATTTAAACATTTTAAAACAATCTAACAACATTTTAAAACAATCTAATAAATTATTTTTAAAACACCAGGGAACTTGAAGGGAGACCACAAAGGAGGGCAGCATCAAAGCACCTCTACTTCTCATTTACTTTTATAGCCCTTGGTTGCAGTTGCCATAAGTTAGCTGTAACTTGACAGCACTTTATACACACACACACACACAGGTATGTATAATACTCTTTCCAGACTGAGACCAATCCATAAAAATTACCATTTGATCCAGTTGTGCACTGTTGTGCAGTGTTGTTGGAGGAACATTAATAAATAAAAATATTGCCGTAATACCTGACCTCTTCAGTACTTTCAGTTCTTCTCAAAACAGTTTTAATGAATTTGTTTTCATCCCGCCTTGTAAACAACCCAAAAAATAAGAATCAATATGCAGCAGTTCACTATCCATTGAAACAACAAATTCCGAAGCATTAAGGAAATGCATCTCTGACCACAAGTGAAAATTATGATGATTTATGGTATTCTGAGAAACCTCTGAGCCATTTTATGCTAACTGATGTCATTCAGTCATTCACTCTCTCTTCTGTAATGATGGAAGAGAAAGTGAAGTGGGGAGAAGAGTTTATCAATTGACAAATGTGTTTTTGACTTTAGGCCTGCATAAAGATGGTGAAATGGAGGTGATGTTGCAGTTGGGCTTAAATGACTGTGCTGAAATATTGCAGATAAAATCTGAGGGGAATGGGCTATTACAGCACTGAGTGTAAAGTCTTTCATGTCATCACTGTGTCCCATCATTGTGTTCCATTTTCATTGTCACCTCTAACCCAGTGAAGGAACAGTCAAGACCCTGTGCCTTTCTGCCTGTTCAACACTTGACACTTTTCTGCCCAACCATTGGTGATGTTTTCCTATAAGTAGAAACTCCACTTCATGATTCTGGTGTTTACTGCTTTGTAGGACAATAGATTTCTGCCACTGCATATACCTCAGCAGGTTTTGATTACTGTATGCTCATCTTTGTGGATGATCAGGTTTATTTTTCGTATTTCATGTGCCTCCTGTTGTAGACAAGAGTTCCCTGTCACCATTAATAAGAATTCTGTTTGCAGAACAAACATGCAGTGGGATTCTGAAGGTTATCAATATCCATCTCATGATGTGTTTTTATTATTGCTTCTTTTACTAGGCACCTTAATAACGAACATGCGTTGGACGACAGAAGTACTGCTCAGTGTCGGGTGCAAATGCAGGTGGTTCAGCAGTTAGAAATACAGGTTTGAGAAAATCCTCATCTTCTGGATTTGTTTAGGATTCTTGAGGAAATATCCTTATGTTCTTACATTGAGATATAAGCTGTGATTGCATGTATGAGTATGTTTGAGATGTATAACATGTTCAATGTGTGCTTTTTTAATCCTGACAAATTTTAAAATATGATTTACATACTTCCAGATTAGCTTCCAACCATTCTACTAAAGTTTAATAACATGTTATCAAGTCCCTTTTCCTCTCCTCATGAATTTCAGAATCCAAATACAGTATATTTTTCAGACATTATTGGGAACTGTGGTTAGAAGAAGAAGAGTTGGTTCTTATATGCCGCTTTTCTCTACCCGAAGGAGGCTCAAAGCAGCTTGCCTTCCCTTTCCTCTCTCCACAATAGACACTCTGTGAGGTGGGTGAGGCTGAGAGAGCCCTGATATCACTGCTCGGTCAGAACAGTTTTATCAGTGCCGTAGCAAGCCCAAGATCATCCAACTGGTTGCATGTGGGGGAGTGCAGAATCGAACCCAGCATGCCAGATTACAAGTCCACACTACAAACCACTACACTAAACACATGTTATGCATCATACCATATCAACCCAGGCTTATTCTACATTGAATCCCCCTTCCAATGATCCTAGATGTCCACTTGCACTCCTGCATAAACCAATTATTGTTGACCCTCATGTCTTTTATCAGCATCCCATCCTGCCTCTTGAACTTCTCCCCATGCCTTTTAGGGTCAGGAAGGGCTCATATTCTCTTCACAGTGGAGGGATTCGCTAGCACACTCTTAATATTCAATTTGCAACCCTAACGTCATCTTTTATAACATGCTTCTTGCTCCTGTGTTCCGGGGTGGGGGGGAATTGTGTTACTCTTTTGATGACCTCATCTTTCATATGATGACTTTTATATGGTAGTTTATCAGATATGGGGCAATGGCTGTCAATGGCTCAGACATATTGAAATGACTGTCCTTTGGATGGCTTCTATGAATGAACTTTCAGAGAGGTCCCCAAAATATTTGGCAATCTGAACAGTAGTACAATAAAGAGCTCTAAGTGTGGACAAACAGCAAAGCACTGATAACTTGACAGGAATTAGACTTCCCATCTTTCTGAGAAAGAAATCTGCTACTTTCCCTATGCTATTAGAAGTATATTAATTTAATTAAAGATACAGTGGCAAACACACTTCTAATACTTTCTCCTGTATGATACTAGCCAAATAAATGCAGAAGCCCACACAACTCTGTCATCTTACTTTAAGTCCAGTTCTTCCCATGTGCAGTTCAGTCAGAAGGAACATGGAGAAAATTCCTGTTGAGAATTGAGAAAAAGTGTTAAAAATCCAGTAGATTTAACAAAATACTACTCCATTTTACTAGAGAGCAGAGACTGGCTTTTGTTGCCCACTCCAGGCTTTCTAGAATAGGACAGGGTATACATCAGAATAAGAGCCTCTTGTGATGCAGAGTGGTAAGGCAGCAGACATGCAGTCTGAAAACTCTGCCCATGAGGCTGGGAGTTCAACCCCAGCAGCCGGATCAAGGTCGACTCAGCCTTCCATCCTTCCGAGGTCGATAAAATGAGTACCCAGCTTGCTGGGGGGTAAACGGTAATGACTGGGGAAGGCACTGGCAAACCACCCCATAATGAGTCTGCCATGAAAATGCTAGAGGGCGTCACCCCAAGGGTCAGACATGACCTGGTACTTGCACAGGGGATACCTTTACCTTTAACTTTATACATCAGAATTAATTCTCTTGTGATGGCTTCTTGTTATTTGTAAGATGTATTTATTTCTGTGCTATGTCATATACTGCACTGAATCAAAAAAAAAAAAAATCCAGGATGAATTTTTATAAAGCAGTTTTTAAAATTAAGCAGGCTTTAATGAGTATCAAAATTAACCTTCCTTGAATATTAATTTGAATATATTTATATTTGTTCATTTTATGGCTTTTGGTGCCTTTTTTATAAGTTGCATGATAATGTATTTCTAGGTTTTATATAATTGGACGCTGTCAGCATTTGAAACTACAAATACTGCTTGATTGAGTGCTGTGAAAATCAATTGGGGATTGGTAATGATAAAACAAAAAGGGGGCTGTAAATAACCCTTATAATGTTTTCTGAAGCATGTTGAAGGGTTTCATAAAGAGCTGTTTACCATTTACAAAGGCTGAGCTGTAACATGAAAGGACGTATGGTGTTCCTGCTTTCAGGGTGACCAATTATGAGTTCTTTTTCCCCTTTCGGTGACTGATAGAAAAGTAAGGTCCATCCGTTGTAATGAGACCCAGTGCAGTGTATATGTCGGCTTAGTGACAGAGTTCAGCCGTTTTGCACTGCCTGGTCTCTGTCACTCTATTGAATTAGATTGATGATGGCAGATTGTAGAGGGCACTAACTGGACCTCAGTGGGAACGGATGAAGTGTGCAGACAATCCTGGCAGGCACTGTGCTTTGAGGACCCTTCACCCCTTCACAGTTGTTGGCACTAGCCTATTGCTAACAGTGTCCACAGGACTTTCAAGAGACACTATGGGCCATCTAATTTATGGTCCTAGTAACTTGTTACTGCTGAGGCAGTGGTGACCTCAATTCTCTTATTGACAAAAAGATGAAGTATTATTTGTTTTCTCTGACCTTTTAAACAGAAGAGGAGCTTTTTGTGGTCCTTCCCTCCCCCCAACCCTCAGCAAAAGGCAAAGTTGCCTGTCTTAGTACAGAACTTTCTATGACATAGAATTTGATATGCAGGAACCATTATCCTACAGCAGTCTTCAATGAAAAGATGTATCACTGCAATAAAATAGCTGTATTAGTCATTTCTAAAATGACTTCTGATCTCACTCTTTCTTTAACAGCTTTCTAAAGAACGTGAACGTCTTCAGGCAATGATGACCCACTTGCACATGCGACCCTCAGAGCCCAAGCCATCTCCAAAACCTGTAAGTGCATATTGCTTTATAAACAGTAAATAGGCCCATGAATGTAACAGACTAAGAAAATGAACAATTTAGGGACAGCTGGAAAACAATAAGGGTGATGAAAAATATGGCAATAAAATGAAGGTAAAATGCAATAGCTTGTCAAATTGTATGTTTCTTTAAAAGTAATGCTATCTTTTACAAAATCTATCCAATCTGCACCATAGGTGACACTAAACAAAGTACATCTATAAGTGTACAAATCACTGCCTTGCAGCTGAAACTAGAAAGTATATCTTCTTTGAGATTGGCTGGCAGATATTAAAAGGAAACCTATTTGTAAAATCTTGAAGTTCAGTTGACTTGATAGCTAAAAGTATGTGTGGGGAGGAGTTAGGTAGCTGTGTGTGGATCTATCACAGGACACACAGAGATGTATATTTTTGTTACTCTTAAACCTGTCCCTTAAATAAAAATTGCAAAAAGGGTCGCACTCGGTAGCATACTTGTTATGGTTGTTACATGGAAAAGAGTAGATTGGTTCTGACATAACCATTCTGCTCATTGCCTCCCTTTCCTCTGACATATCAAACCTTAAGCTCCTACAAGAGAAGTTTTTCTCCACTTTAGGGAGTCTTAATGTGGCTTAAAATTGCCTTACCTTCCTCCCCACAATGGTCACCTTGTGAGGTAGGTGGTGCTGAGGGAGTTATGGGAGAATTGTAACTGGCCCAAGGTCACCCAGACAGCTTCATGTGGAAGACTGCAGAATCCACATGGTTCTTCAGATTACTGTCTGCCGCTCTTAACCACTACACTCTTCTGCCAGTAGAAGAGCAGTTGCATCAGGAGAAGATTCCTTGCAGTGAGAGAGTGCCATCAGAGGGATGGGTGTGCAGGATCTAAGCCATTGTTACAGATGGGCAGAAGCAACTCCTGGCAGATTTGTTTCACTTTTGACTCATTTGTAGGCTTTGAATAAAGGATATTGCCTTATTTATTTGTGGATGGAATAGAAGATTAGTCAAAGAATATCTGATAACATTTTATAAATAATATTTTTAGAATATTCACACATTGCAGATGCAATTTTAGGTAAGAGTCTGTGTGGTGTTGTGGATATGTGCGTCAGACTACCATCTGGATGACCCACATTCAAATCCTCACTCATTCTATGGAAACTTGCTGGGTGACCTTGAGTCAGTCACACTCTCTGTCTGTCCTACCTCATAGGGTTTTTGTGAGGAGAAAATGGAGAAGAGGAGAATGATGATGAAAGTTGCCTTGGGTCCCTACTGTGGAGAAAGGCAGTGCATAAATGATTTAAATAAATAGGCAGGTATCAAGACACCCTGCTTGTTTCATAAGGATCCTTGGAATAAAAGATGAAGGGCCAAGTTCTAAAAATCAGAACAAGTAGAGGAAAGTGATAAGCTAATTTTAAAAAGCATACTTGACCAGAACACCTTGTTAAGAATTATGTGTTAGGACAGAACAACATGTATTATGTACTAGAAAACATATTTTTGTAAGAACACAATGCTTTAGGGTGATAGAATTTAAAAGGTTGGACTTTGTTAATTCCCCCAGCACTGAGTTTCACGGGTTAATGGAACATTCTTGTGCGTATGAGCATTAACTAAATTCTTGGGGTCTTTTAGATTCCATTCTGAATTGTGACTTTAGATTCCAATATCTGACACACAGGATATTTAAATAGGTCCTGCTTTTGATTGCCCACACAGGAGATTGCTAACATCCTTAAGTATCTTGCTTAAATTCCAAACGTTGCTAACCTGTGCAGAAAAAGCTTTGCAGAATCTATTTGCATTAACTAATTATCTGAGCCCTAAATAAGCTGGTCAGTCCAAAATTTGGGGGAATATTTACTGTTGTAACTGCCTCTCTCCGGTATGATTTTTCTCTCCATTGCTTCCTATAGTATAATATAGCTAATCACATGACAGAATAATTGTCTCGTAAATCCATCAGGAATATGCAGCTTGTTCTTTTCCAATTAATTATTCAATCAGTAAATTTTTTAAAACTCCAGCAGCATGGTTACATCTACACTAATAAAGAATTTTCAGCCTATAATCCAAAACAGAACCTGAATGAATAATGTAATTGAAGTATTACATTACATAAACCACACATGAAAGAATTGCTAATTGCGTTTGATGGTGGGCAATTAATACAGAATCTTAGATGAACGATTTAAAATGAAACCTCAGTTTAAAGTTCCCTTTGGAACCAGAAGCTATCTGAAGTGGTGAACTGTTCTCCTGGCTTAAAATTGATTTGAAAGAAGAGTGGTCAATACTCCCCTCCCCTCCAAAAAACCCTAAAATTTACACACTGTACAAAAGAAGCTTCAAAATTGATATGATAGTAGAGATTTATGGTCTCATGTGCAGTGGCTCAGTTGAGACGGCCCACACATTTGATAAATATTAATAGCATGAATTTATTACCAAGGAGAAATGAGCTCTGTTGGTTCATCACTGCACCCTTAACAGCTATCAGTACATGAACACAAGGTGCAACCGTACTGTCTATTATATGACCCCATTTACTCTCTGAATGGTACTTCATTAAATGGTACCTTTTGGCCATGCTATGGATGGATGAAAATCAAAGTTATCAAGGCTGCGAGTCCTGAATAATGAGTTTCACCCAACCTTGAATATATTCAGATGAGCTGAGGTGGCTAAGTGCTCATCCTAGGTTTTACATGCTTTTCTTTAGTTAATAATAAATTCTATTTTATCAGCTCACGATTGCATGCCTACAAACATGTTATGCTTATTATTGCTGGCGAGTGGGAATAAGTTACTGTAACATTGTAAACATAGTGGTTTGCATATATACTGATGGCAGGATTTCTGGCCCTTTTGTGTGTTTTTTAATGTGTTTGCAATATGTTCGTTCTTCCTAGGTAAATTGTCAAGGTAGAACGTTAGCTGTGTAAGCTAAGGGATTTGGACATTGGTGGGGGATAATTTTAAAGTTTAAACATACCCAAAGAGAATTACTCCAGAACTGAATAGAGTAAAATCACAGGATAAGAGAGAAGCTGACAATTAATGTGGAAACATGTGATCATAGCATGTGCTTTTCAACGCTTCTTTCAGTAACACTAGTCAAGACAGATACATGGTGGCTTCCGTACAAATGCTACTAGAGAATTTAAAAGATCATTTCTGTGCCTCATGGGCAAGCTTAGACGCTCACCCAAGTATTGAATGCAGCGTTTAGCAACATTATCTTTGTGTCCCCCCCCCCTCCCCCATATGTACTTAACAAAGAAAAACAGTTTGTGGCTTATTGGGAACAGATGCACTTGGGGATGCCTTCTGGGTGCCAGTCGTTATTATTAGCCCGCTAATGCTCGTCTTCTGGCTGCTGCCCAAGAAAGAAGAACAATTAGCTGGCATATGTTAATTTCTGTTTCCCTAACAAATCTCTCTGCTGACTCAATGTGTAAAACAAATCCACAAAGAAAGATCAATCAGTGCTGTTACACCATTTTAAAAGAGGTTTCTCTGATGAAGTATGTTTGGGATTTGAACAGGCAGGTGTTATTAAATTAGGAACAAAAGCCAAATTAGCTCTTGGGCACAGCCCACCAGTGCTTGTCTCTGCAGCAGTGCTTGTTGCCCAGGAAAACTTCAGCCGTGGCTTGCACTCTTTACACTTTACTGCAGGTAGAAGCACAGCAATTAATGCAGGCCTCTTTTTCACCTCTGCAAACCACAGTAACACTGTGCAGATTGCAGTTACTACAGATGATCTCACATGAGCATTAACGAAGGATAAGGCAGTGATCGTTTTGGGCGTTGCTGCCCTGGGTATAAATTTTGCTAATTGGATGCTATTTACGACAAAAGATATATGGTAAATATGACAGAGTTAATATGCATTTTTGATAATGAGAACCAAGGCCTTTCTTGCTGAGTGGAGTAATGAAGGGCACACAGTTAAACAGCTTGCATACATTCTCACCTTCTTCCCTTTCTTACCCCCCCTGCTACCCTGACACCCTCTTTCCAGGGTACATCAGCTATAAGTGACACTGTAATCATAAATTGAAAATGATACTTCCAGAGGAATTGGCAAACTTGACATTTCATTATATTTGTTAACACATGCCACAAATGATTGTTAGTGAAGAAATTCCATTTCCCTCTCTCCATCTCCAATCAGATTTAATTTGAAAATTTTCAGCCTCCTCCGGCTAATTTGCAATTAAGACAATTTTGTTTGAATATGTAGTAATGTCATTACCATTCCACCAAATTAGCAAGGAGACTAAAGGTCAGTGTAAAATTTTCCAGCTGGCTGGAGCCTCTCAGCTGAGATTTGGGACTCAAGAAGAAAATCCAGTAGCATCACAATTGCAACTTATTTGATAAAGCACAGGCACCTGTTTGTCTTGCAGTGGCTTTAACAGGAGATTGCCTTGCCCAACAATAGTCTGTCATTAATAAGCCACAAGATTCTTTTGCAGGGATCCATAGTTGCAGTCGAGTCTTGTAGAACTAGGGGGTAGTCCTAAGTAAGATTGCTGAAGATTATTAGATAACCTCTAATAGCATCCTCTAATTAGAGTTCTTATGATACAATTTCATCCTGTAATTAGTTGAGATTGGCTGCTTCCTTTTGCAGCTTATTAGTGGCAACACAGCTGTAGAAGTAAATCCCCTCTCATTTGTCAAACCTTTTAAAGACTTTTCCCCTCCTGTGTCTTTTCTCTGCCTTTCTCCTGGGCATCTTCAGCTAAATCTGGTGTCTAGTGTCACCATGTCTAAGAACATGTTGGAGACTTCCCCTCAGAGCTTACCTCAAACTCCCACTACACCAACGGCCCCAGTCACTCCAATTACCCAGGGACCCTCAGTAATCACCCCAGCCAGTGTACCCAACGTGGGAGCCATTCGAAGACGACATTCCGATAAATACAACATTCCCATGTCATCAGGTACGTTGCTTTTATCCAGAATGTGTGTTTATACCCCCCATCTGATCCTGATCAAAGAGCAATAGAGAATATGTCCAAAATGCACATACCTGAAGCTTTAAAGGTGTTATCATTGTGCTTGTAATTGGAGTTGTCAAAGTAGCTTTCAGATTATGCGATTACAAAAGCGAATGTACTAGTTTGTCACTGTTCCTGAAAAATTCCCATTAAACTTCAGTGATAGATTTAAATGGCTGTGTTGTGGAAAGGATTGGGGGGGAGGGGGTAGCAGAGAAGATAAATAAGAAAATTTAAAATCACAGTTTTGAAAAAAGAAGCCCTGTGTGGCATTGTTGATATACATTAAACAACACACTGAGGCAGATGTTTAATTTACAGTATGCACGTCAAGGACCAAAGCAAGGTCCCTTTTCATTTATCTCCAGTGCTTTGTGTGTAATGCAGCATGTGCTTTCAGCACTAAACATTCTTACAAATGCAAGTACAATAAGCAAAAAACATTCATCAGTTGTGTAGGTACTGATTTTTCACACAATTAATGTAAACATTTTTGATTTTTTTTAAACAGAAATTGCCCCAAACTATGAATTTTATAAAAATGCAGATGTCAGACCTCCATTTACTTATGCAACTCTCATAAGGCAGGTAAGGTGAAAATAAAAAATTAACTAAAAAAAAAAAAGAAAGTGTAAAAGAAAGGCTTGGGTCATGGCCTGGGAGATGGGAAGAGTACAATTTAGGCTTGTTACTTTATGCCAACCTGCATCTTTTCTGCCTCATTTCAGGCTATCATGGAATCAAGTGACAGGCAGTTAACTCTCAACGAAATTTATAGCTGGTTTACACGGACATTTGCTTACTTCAGGCGCAATGCAGCCACTTGGAAGGTAACTTTTTTTGTGCCCGCAGTTTTCAAAAGAATGTCTCCCCCAGTTCTTTGCAGATAGCGCCAGGAACATTTATTTACATGACATAAGCAGATTAGTATCTGCTTCCCCTCTTTTTAACCTGCCTCTTGAATGGAATGAATTCCCTCTCTCAAAATGACAAGTGAAAGAATAATTTTGCCTCTGATATAGTTTTCTAATTTGGTGCAATTAATAGCTGAGGCTTGGCAGAGAAATGAGGGCCTGACACACTAATTACAGTGTGAGCACTCAATCATCAACACCTTTGTTAGTCGCACTATATTACTTTTTTCTCTTGCATATTATTGGCTAATTAGTTTGAAAAATGTCTGTTTGCCTTGTGCAACAAATGGAGGCTGTAGGTTTTGTCTTGGTCTGTGCCTTTTGTACACATCATACCTCATCATATAGACGGAAGCTGCCAAAAGGAGTCGAGGGCCATGGCTACTCAGCTGGAACTAAAAGAAAA
>NC_135373.1:71758712-71778712 GCF_049243985.1 Paroedura picta | reverse complement strand
GAGCACTTTCTGTTGGCTAGCTTTTAGTGTGTAAACCTTTGAACAATGATGGAAGTCATTCAGGTTAGTTTTGGAATAGCAGGTATTCAGACCCTAACCTGGGAACCACAAAAATGCTTTCTCAATGAGGGCAACATTAATAAGACAGCCATGTAAAATGATTTTGACCTATACTCTGTTAACCATGATATTTTAGTATAACTAAGATTAAACTAAGGTTTAAACCACTAACATACTAGGAAATACTTTTTGTTGTTAAAGTACAATGTTGGAACAGACGAGTTGTTAATGCTGACTTTCTTACCATCATGGGCCATGGTCTAGAATAAGTAGCATTTATAATAATACTAAATTAGTAATCTCTCTTTATTTTGTTCTGATTAATTATCAATATAAATTTCTTATTTGGAGGGGGAGTAGATATTTTTATAGGACGCTAGTCATAGCCTAAAGAAGTGCACTGCCTGCCACCTTGGTGTATGCACTGTTGTCTTTTTCATATATCAGAATAACAGCCTACCTCTATTCTGTATCACAAGACTGCTGCTTTAACACACCTGTGTTAAAACAGAAGTTTGCATCAATATTGTCTAGTAGGAAAAGGGAGAAGAAGGGGGAGAAGAAGGAATTATATACTCTTTGGAATTCCAAGTACACTTGCAAGAGTACAAAGCGTTGTATGCACACAAAAGATTTCCTTGATTTGTGTCCTTTGCTTACCGAAAATGTAGATGTATCTAACTTTTTGTTAACTGAAAGTGACAGCATCAAAGTGACAGCAACTTACTCAGTTCAGAGCATTGCTCTGCTCAGTGCAGGAAAATCTCAGATGATGAGAATAGGCATTATTTCATAGGCTCTTTTCTGAATAGAGAGCAACCACGTCAGTCAAGTTAGAGAGGACAAATATAGAGCTGTGATTTAGTAAATTGCAGTTCCCCCAATCTTGTTTCTTTTCTTTTTTTCATATCTGGAACTGGGTACGAAAAATCAGTGCATGGTGTCACTTTGCATGCTTGTTTTTTTAGAAAAATAATCCAAGCTTGAAAATGTATTTATTTTCAGAAGTCCAACGTTAGTGAAAAACATACCCACCAGCTTAGGCTATGGGGCAGCTCTTAATGCAAGCTTACAGGTAAGACTTGTTAAAACATTCTGTTTTTGATGTGGGTGTTGCATTCTGATGTGTGACTGATACTGTTGCCCTCGTGCACTAACACTCTCCATGTTTCTGTCTATGAGGACATTTTGGGTATGACTAATAGGTGGGTTAATCACACAAGGATGTTGTATTACCTAGCACTGCAAGTACCAGTTCCTTGAATGCTTATTACTTTTGATGTGAAGAAGCAAGAAGGACACCCTGTGGCAAAATCTGGAACACTCGGTTTTGCCGCAAATGCTAGATTGATAGAAGGTTTTGCAAATGCATGTGGGTATGCATTAATATTTATCCAAGCTGTCATGAATGATTTCACATCATAGTGTTGGGGAACATGGTGCTCATGGCAAAAACTTTAAAGTTTAATTATAAGATATAATTTTTATGCAGAAGAGGCAAATGTCAGGACTTTTTTATTTTGAGTTAAGTTCTGGTCATTTTTTTAATAATGTAGCTGCTTGGCTGCACTACAAAAGAACTGTTCTTTGCATGTTATAACTCTGGGTCAAGCGCCCTTTAGAGTTAGAAACCTTCGGAAGGGAGAAAATATTGTGCATGTCAGCACTCATTCAGAAATGGAAATATATGTGAGCCCTGTAAGGTCCGATGGGGAACAAATGCCCAAAGATTTCCACTCATCAGTTGAGTCTGTTTCTAGACACACACTTGAGTATATGTTGAAACTACTTGGAAAGGTAAATATAAGCTAAAAATGATTCATCTTCTTTAGGCTGCGCTGGCAGAGAGTAGTTTACCTTTGCTTAATAACCCCGGATTGATAAATAACGCATCCAGTGGCTTACTGCAAGCAGTCCATGAAGACCTCAATGGTTCACTGGATCACATTGACAGCAATGGAAACAGCAGTCCTGGTTGTTCTCCTCAGCCTCACATGTAAGTACACTTAGCATCCTTTAGTAGGAGAAGGTCAGTAATTTCTCTTAAACTCTCTGGTGTTCAAGCATTCTTTCAAATGCAGGTAAGAATATTCAGAGAACTGTGCATGTAGACTGTGAGGAGATGCTTTCTCAGCACAAGCTCTGAATCCCATTGGAATAAATGCTTCCTGTTTGTTCCATGATAACATGACAGGTCAGAGAGTCCAATGGTAAATACTTGTGTGTTGTGGAATGTTCTGCTCACCAAAAGTAGAACAGGAAGGTCCATCTCTTATGGCTATGAGAATTGTGACATTGGACCCATTCCTGAGCAGCATTGCATGTGTAGGAAATCCTGCTGGTTTAAATGTAACTTATCTGTTCCTGAAGGAGTGTGCGTGCACATGGAAGTTCAGACCTTGAATAAAAGTTTGTTGGTCTTAAAAGTGCCACTGGACTCTAAATTTGTTATGCTTCTTCAGCTCAACACGGCTACCTGCTTGAATTTGTGTCTAAATATGTATTTAAAAAACAGCCTTGAAAAAACAGTAGCCGGTATCATGTGGAAAAAATATAGGCTTTTATATTTATATGGTCCTTGATCATCATCATATATTCAGTAGGATTAACTCTTCTTTATTCACACATATGAATTCTTTACCCCCACCTTCCAATTTAATCCACATCAAGAAGAGTCCTAGAAGAATTAGGTACAATTTAGCTAGCTTTCAAGTCCTTAATACATTTATGGACTGTTGCAAAGATACTGACCATTTATATATCCGTAAAATGCAAAGTTTAACTGTTATACTGAGTTTACATAGAAGCTAGTAAAGTGTAACTTTTTGCCTGGCTTATAAATCAGTGTAATTACATATTCAACTTTAATTACTGGTGCGTCTGTATTGGCAAGGTTTATATGTTATATTTTATGCAAGACTACGATTCCTATTAATATTTAGCAGCTAACTATATCATTAATTACTCTAAAATCTTTCCCCTACCATCTTTTTAATGCAGCTCAGAGAGTGGCAGTATTAAAAATTGATGTATTGTGGATTTCAGAAATGTGTATGAAGCCTGAGAAATGCCTGGCCTTAATCGGGGGTGTCAAACGTGGCAGTTTCTTGTTTAGTAAATAGTAAAACATGTACCTTGGAGGTATCGTTTCCTAGGTTATTTATATAATAATTAGAGATGTGGCATATAAGTAAGTTCGCTGTAGGATGCTTCCTTCCAATGTACAGTTATGTTCTTAGTTAATGATAAGATTTTTTTTAGAACATTGCATCTGGTCCGTTGGTTTTATTTTATTTTCCTGTTTCATATTTTCTGTACATATTAAACATGTAATGATGCTGAGATAGTGATTGCAAATTAAGCATTAGATTTTTTCTGCACTGGAGTATGTGTTGGATATGCCTTTGTTCATTTGGTTTCTTACTTATTTCCTGGGTTTATTTCTCTTGAAAGTTCAATTGACAGATGAGCCTATAGATATATTTATAACTTTAAGGCTGTATAGTTCATTAGTTTATTTGCTATTTATTGTATCATTTTGGGGAGAGAAGCCCCAACTCATACACATTAACAAGTGAGAATATTAATATTAATTTGCTCCACTGAGTTCCTAAACATTTGTTTGTTTGTTTTTTAATGGAGAAATGTGTCTTTTGGAAGTGTCTTTGGATGTATTAAATAATACAAAAGAAGTAATAAAACTTGAAGTATAAAGACCAGGAATATAAGCTCCTGAGAGCAACAGTACTATAAAACAAATAAAGTGAGCTATCAGACAAAAGTTTTTATATCCCATGCTGTACCCTATCAACCATGTATTGGTTAGCTTCAGGCCTTTTACTTTCAGCAGTTCTCCTGAGTATGCTAATGCCCCCTTTCTATTCAAAATGCCAAGACAATAAAACATTAAAGAGCAAACAAGAGTTAGATTGTATGTATTGAAAACAGCTATTTGACAGAAATGAATGACATTTGCTATTAAGAACTGTTTTGGTAACTGTTGCAAATCATGGGGGGTGGAGTTTATGTACAATGAGCAGCACATGTTGATTGTGCACAGTATATGCTGTGAATACCATGTATAATCAGCATGAACTGTTCCATGCTATAAAAATGGATCAAATGCTGCTGAGATTTTGAGTAATCAATTGCCAATTTCAGTAAAGAAATGAAAGAGTTATGTAAAATAAGTTACATCTACTAGGCATTTAAAATGAAGGGGACAAGAGGGGAAGGTAACAAGTTATAAGAGTTACTGCAGTAGCATATAGCTGTTTAGTTTGGGACATAATGTTGGTGTTCCAGTACAGTGTCAATCAGTATTTCAACAGTATTCTCACCATAACAAATATATATGCCTAGGGAACCATGTGGTTGGACCCTGCAATTAGGGATAGTCACAAACTGGGAAAATGGGTGCCCAGTGAACCATGAACTATCATGAATGTTTAGAAGCCAAAAGAACTACCTATAATTTCCCCAGAAAGCACTTTCAGGGGTCACAAGTCAGACCAGACTTGGAGAGTAAATAGAGAAGAGTTAGCCGGAGGTCCACTGTGAGTTTGGTGACTCTAGCTCACAAAGGATCCATGCTATATACTTCTGAAATGGCGCCCATCAAAATGACAAGTGGTCATTTTGACAGGTGCCATTTCAGATCCTTTGACAACTGGTCATTTTGACAAGTACAGGTTCAGGAATGAATAGAACAGATCTTGTGCAAAATAGAGACTTGGAGGGCATGTAGAAGAGCATTCTGGAGAGGTGTCATTTTGACAGGTACAGGGTGTCATTTTGACAGGAGATTCATTAGTCTATAGAGCAGATCATGTGAGAGGGTGCAGATCATGTTCAACATGAGAGGGTGCAGGCGGGAGAAACGGGTGATTCGGGGCCTAGGGACCAAGCTGTATGAGGAAAGGCTGAGGGACTTGGAAATGTTCAACCTTGAGAGGAAGAGGTTGAGAGGGGACATGATTCCTGGCTAAGTAATTGAAAGGTTGTAACTGAGAGGAGGGCAGGGAAAGGTTCCTATTGGCAGTGGAGGATAGGACCCACAGTTATGGGTTCGTTCGTTCGTTCATTCGTTCGTTCATTCATTCATTCATTCATTTATATACTGGCTAGATATCGGGAGGGGGGAAAATTTCACAGTTAGAGTAGTTCAACACTTGAATCGACTGCCTAAGGAGGTGGTGAGCTCCCCCTCACTGGCAGTCTTCAAGCGGAGGCTGGACAGATACTTATCCTGGATGCTTTAGGCCATGGGAGGTCTGAAGGGGGTCCACGAGAACTCTTATAGCATGGCATGGGATGGGGTCTGGCCTGTCTTTTCAGCTCCAACTCTTCTTTCCGGTCTACATGAGGCAGAGCCACCATAGTAGTAGTAAATGAGGCAATGAGAGGGAGTAAAAGAAGAGCTAAGGGTGCATGTAGTGATGTCACTTATGGGGAGTAGCAGGGAGCATGCCAGCTGACATCACTCCTGGGACTCCTCAAATTCTGAAAAAATTATTTCAGGGTCTTCTCCATGGTCAAAAGGTTGAAAAAGGCTGCTTTTGCCTGGTCTTTCATTAAGTAGGAGATTGGAGTAGATAGCCTGATTGCTGCCTTTAAATATATAAAAGGTTGTCACTTAGAGGAGGGCATGGAAAGGCACCTGTTGGCAGCAGAGGCTAAGACCATTAGTAATGGGTTTAAACTAGATGTGCAATGATACCAGCTTGATATGGGGGGGGGTAATTCACAGAGTAGTTCAGCAGTAGAATCACCTGCCTAAGGAAGTAGTGAGCTCTCACCAACAGTCTTCTAGCAGCTGCTGGACATATATTTATCCTGGATGCTTTAGGTTGATCCCACACTGATCAGGAGGTTGGACTAAAGGGCCTGTATGGACTCTTCCAACTCTATGATTCTGTGTGCAAGCTTGAGTCCGGGCAGCCATCCATCATGAGAAAGAGTTGGGTATCATCAGCACATTGAAGACACCCAAGCTCAAACCTCCATACCAGCTGGGCAAGAGAGTACATGAGGATGTTAAATAGAATTGCAGAGAGGACCGCTCCCTGCAGCACTCCATATGGGAGTTGGCAGCAATGCGATTGTCTTTCTTCAATAACTACTCTCGTACTCAAAAGCTCACACCTTGAATAAATCTTTGTTGGTCTTAAATGTGCCACTGGACTCTGATTTTGTTTTGTTGTACTCTTTGTCTGTGACCCCAGAGGAAGGAGATCATTCATTGATGGGCTGTCCCCTGTATTTTAGCATCAGCAAGAAGAAGAGTTAGTTCTTTTATGCCACTTTTCTCTATCCAAAGGAGTCTCAAAGTGGTTTACAAGTGCCTTCCTTTTCCTCTCCCTGCAACAGACACCCTGTGTGGTAGGCAAGGCTGAGAGAGTCTTGATATTACTGCTCAGTCAGAATAGCTTTATCAGTCCTGTGATTAGCCCAATTTGACCCAGCTGGCTGCATGTGGGAGAACAGGGAATCAAACCCGGTTCACCAGATTAGAAGCCTGTTCACCTAACCACTATACCAAGCAAGTTAGCGAGCTGGGAGCTTGTGATTGACTATGGTGAATGCTGCCATAAAGTTGACCAATACAAGTACTGTCATCCTGCCCCAATCCAGCTGGTATCTGAAGCTGTCCATCAGGGCAAACCAGCACTGTCTTCACCTCATGGCCTGGCTAAAAGCCTGACTGGGATGGGCCCAGGACTGAAGCTTCATCCAGCAATGCTGATAATTGGTCAACTGCCACTCTTTCCAGCACCTTCTCCATAAAGGGAAAGTGCAAGATGGGGGAGGGGGGTAGTTGGCAGGTTACCTTGGGTCCACTGATGGTTTCTTCAGTAGCAGGTAGACCACTGCCTACTTTAACCCCTCTGGGAATTGTCCTGTCAAAAGGGAGAACTCAGTCCTAGCTCAAACTGAACTCATATCAGTCTAGCTGTATGAGAAATGCAGCACATATTATGAGACATGTGCTGCAGATGTAGCTGGGTTTTCTTATTTGCTTAAATGTTCATGAGAATTTTATTGAGCTTCTAAATTTGTTGTGCATATTGTTCTTTTTATCTTTCTGACAATTGGTCATATAAACTAAGCCTGATTCACACAATATCAAAGCAGTGTAAAAGCTGTTTTCCCTTGGATCTATGATTTGGCCAAAAGATTTGAGACCTTCCTTCCCTTGGAGATCTGTTGCTTGGGCCCCTTCACCAAACATGTCCACATTCCAAACCACAAAACCTATAGACTAATACATGTGTGAATGTGAAAGGTATAGACTTAGAAATATTTTTCTAAGCAGTAGAATAGAGACATTTATACTTAGTGAATGACACCTAGCAGACTTTACTATTTGTGAATTAACAATATTCAAACTTTATTGCACTAGGCCATAAAGGTAAAGGTAAAGGTATCCCCTGTGCAAGCACCGAGTCATGTCTGACCCTTGGGGTGACGCCCTCCAGCGTTTTCATGGCAGACTCAATATGGGGTGGTTTGCCAGTGCCTTCCCCAGTCATTACCATTTAACCCCCAGCAAGCTGGGTACTCATTTTACCGACCTCGGAAGGATGGAAGGCTGAGGCAACCTTGAGCCGGCTGCTGGGATCGAACTCCCAGCCTCATGGGCAAAGCTTTCAGACGGCTGCCTTACCACTCTGCGCCACAAGAGGCTCTTCTGCGCTAGGCCATAGGCCATCGCAAAATCAGATACAATAAAATTGTTAAAAAACAAATGCAGAATAAAAATTACATACATTAACCCATACCTTCTGCTCATTAGCCCACAGTATTTGCCACAGCTTGAATCTTTCTTGCAGCCAAAGGAATTAAAAATATTGTTACCATTGTATGACTCCAAAATGAATGATCTTGTTTGGAACATATACAGTTGAAACAATACTTTTCTAAAACTATCCTTCGTTTATGCCACACCTCTGTTAGCATTTGTTTTAATATACCATGGTACACATGACAGCCATATGAAAAGATTATTGTGGATTTGCCAAACTTATGCTTTTCACTGATAAATTGAAGTATGTCCATCAAATACATTGATTCATCTTTTCTAGATATTCCATATAAAGTGCATATACTCAAAATTCTTCTTAAGCAGTTTTTTTTCCATTGTATATTTTTAATGGAATTTTTACCATTTACAAAAATTGTTTCAATAAAGTTAATAACAATGAATGGATGCCATAGCCCATGCAAGGCTAGGCGTCCTGGGAAGCTTCATAGTTCTTCTTATTTTCAAACTTTGATTGTCTCTGGCAATTATGTGAGAGAATACATGTGTAATTTAATGATCTGTAAAGGGGCAGGGCTAGGTGAGTGAAATACAACCACAAATAAAAATACCAAATAAAAATCAAATTATAAATTCACCTAATTGACTGTGCAGGTCAAATCAAGACCAAAGCTACAATTCACATAGGAGAAGAGATATTGTAATCATCATTCTGAAAAGGCACTAATGCAAATGATGGTGCTCTAAGCCTTTCTCAGTTCTCAGGCAGAGGTCTTGCACATAACGAACTATCAGATTCTTTTAATTGGAGATTCCAGGGATTAAACCTCCTGCTCTCAGGAGGAATCTTTCTGTGACCAGAAGGGCATCCTTAGATCCACATGTAGGACTGTTCAGGCATCACAGATCATCATTTGTTGTTACACTCAGGTTCAAGAAGGCCTTCTGATCACTTCCTTCCCTAGCATGATGCAGTGACTTCCTTGTTTAGGGTTTAACCACAGTTTGCCAAGATGAGGTTGACATATCGTGGCTAATTTCTTGCTTACAAGCCAGAGTCTTAACACAATATTAAACCATGGGTTAGAAAGAAGCAAATAATTATTTGTTATCCTGTGTGATTCAGACAAGATGGCAAATTAATGTCAGACTTGAACCAGCATAGTGTACAAGGTGAGGGACCAATCTGAGGGCCGTGCTTGCCTGAATGTTCCCTGAGTCTCTAAGAATTCAGAGGTTTGACTTTGAATAAGGTTGTTTTTCTCCCACACAAAGAAGAGCAGGATGGAATTTTGCTATTTTTCTGAAGCATTCTCCAGATGCTTACCCAGAAAAGAACTCAGAACTGGTTTTTCAAAATGTTTTCTTGAAACTATCCCAGTGCATTATTTATTCCCCTTCTGTGTTTTTGTACTCTGCCTCATTTTAAAGTTTTGGAATTAGTTGAAGATCTGTATGTATCCGTCTTCTCTTCTGATACCTGCCTTTTCTGCAGTACTTACATCACGAGTTAGCAAAGTATAGATTGGGAGCTGATATGAAATAGAAGCACATTTGGCTTGATCCGTCTTGTCTACTTCAATTGTATACTATGCATAAAGGTACTTCTAAATGAATATGGCTTCACCCCGCCCCCTTTTGCATTCTGCTGTCATTCCCAACCCCCTGTACCTTTCGAACCTTTAACCCACCCCATCTCTCTTTTTTAATCCTTTGCAGTTTGATCTGCATAAACATCAAACTTTTTAAGGTTTTCAAACTTTTTTATTCTTTAAATTTTAATCACAAAGGCATGTGTGATTATTCTACTGGAAGGTCTCTTTGAGGTGCTTCAGCTTGAAAGTGGCCCATTGTCAGATCATTCCCACATCTGATCATCCCTGTCCCCTACTGTTCGCTTTCACACCACTTTCAGTAGGTTACCAATCATTCCATTTTCAAGCTCTTTCATTTTTAACTTCACAATATACTTGTCTCCCCTTCTGCACCCATCCCATCTTTGCTATTTTTGTAATACCTTTTGTGTCCCGTCTCATGATAACATAGCTGCATTTTACTTGGGAAACTTGGTCTGTTGTAGGAAGCCTCTATGATACAACTTTCTTGTTCACTTGGAGAAATTTAGTGCCAAATATTACAAAATAAATCAAACACTTAGAACCAAACCAAGCTTGAGGAGAATGATTGAGAATCATTTAATTGAGTCAATAATGATATGAGTGCTACAGCATTTTGTAAAATGCCTCAAACATCAGCACTATTTAATCTTCTTATTATAACATATTAATACAAGCGGGAATTGTTCTATTGTCTTGAATGTTGTAATTTGGAAAATAGACCAGGAAAAAATGGTCACAAAGAAGTCATAGAGTACAGTATATGCTGTTTGCTTTTTCAATAAATGATTTTGGTTTCAGGTTGAAAATTACTACTTACAAAGTTCAGATAGTGCCGAAGTTTCTTCTGAGCCTTTTGTAGTATCCAAGTTAAATGTCTTGGTCTATCAGAGAGAACATTTCCAGATTTAGGAGGACCTCCCTGACATTTCAAACTGACACAGAAATTGAACAAAAAAGAAAGCATATTCAACCTTGTTGCATTTATATCTCTTATGTTTTCTCCAATTTTATCATCCACATTTATATAAATCATTGTGTCTTCCAAAGGACATACAGTCTAACATACTGTGGTTAGTGTATTAATTATTTTTAAAGGAAGGGAAAATACTTCCCTTGCAGTGGCAGATCCTGTTCTGGTCTTTTACTATCCTCCCTCCCCCAAATCCATTCCACAAAACACACATTCTTCTGTTCTCCTCCATATTCACTTCATATTGTTTCACTTCACATTTCAGATATAGCCTCTTGTATTTTGCTTCCCTGTTCATCAACTCCCTGATCTTTCTAGCCTTATATGCTGTTGCACTGAGCAGCCACTGCAGCCCTTTATCGTTTCCTCTTTAGTTGTTTAAATGTTACATGCCTTTGATCGAACAGTTGATGTTCCTTTTTTTATAATATTCTAACCCCCATTTGTTGCACTTTCACAATTCTTTCTACTTGGTCTTAACAAAAAGATCACTCCAGAGATAAGAGTGCCTGCAGCTGTCTAATGCTGAGAAGTGTCATATCCCCATAGAATGGATTGTGGAAGTTTGCAGGATCCTTTGGGGTTTCGGGGAGCTATACAGAAGCAAAATGCATGGATGCTTTGTTGAAAACTTTATGCTATCCTCTTTTGAATTCTCAACAATTGGATATGTTTGTAGAGGCAGATTAATAATTCTTGAACCCTTGGGCAACACACACACACACAAACGTATACGCACTCTGCCTCAGATACTAATTGCTTGAATTTTAACTACTATAGTTTAGTCTGAACTGCCTTTGACCAAAAATATCCCATAAATTGAAACATATTGTGCCACTCTGAAACTTCAAATCTTTTAGTTGAAGGCTGAAAGCCAAACAATGATAAATAAGCAATGTAGGAATTACTAGAAGCTTAGAGACAGAAAAAATGATCAGCATTTATTTCTTATGATGAT
Organism: Paroedura picta; assembly: GCF_049243985.1. Classification (NCBI taxonomy): domain Eukaryota; kingdom Metazoa; phylum Chordata; class Lepidosauria; order Squamata; family Gekkonidae; genus Paroedura; species Paroedura picta. The sequence continues at coordinate 71,767,343 of NC_135373.1, read as the reverse complement.
GATGAAGAGTGGCTGGTTCACACCTAATAGTTTATCACTTTATAGCAGCATCTCTGTTTGGTGTGTGTGTGTATGTGTGTGTGTGTGAGAGAGAGAGAGAGAGAGAGAGAGAGAGAGAGAATGGGCCATCACAGTTCAAGTACCGTAACTAGCTCTTTCATGTCAATTCAGTCAAAAAGTTTTACATTGAGTTCAGTTCACAGTTAACTGCCAGTCGTGGGAGGTAACAGAGCAACCTGAGGGTATTCTGGTTGGTTCATGTCCCCTTGATCATGTTCAGGTCTGCCTCTTGCACAGAAACAGTTTTGGCAGTTCAGGTGGATGATCTTCAACTTCCAGTTGGTAAGGCAAATGCCTCCTTGTTAGTTCTGTTTGATCAGTCAACTGATTTTGACACAGTTTTCCACGCAGTTTTGCTGAGCTGCTTGTAATATGGTGTTGGTATCAGAGCCATGATATTGAAACTAAGGCCAAATGTAAAAAGTGTTTGTTGCTGGTTCTGTGTCTGTGACTTGGGAGATCTCATGAGGAGTGGGACCATCCATATATTTGGAATGGGTTGGCATCAATATGCTGATAAGAACCAGATATATATCATTTTGAAAAAGGCCTCAACATCTGCTGTCTCTGCATGTTTGTGGGTAAGGTAGAACATGCTGAAGAAGGCAGAGTGATGTTAGCTGGGAATGTTGCAATAAGTAATTTTAAGTGAGTGAAAATTAATGTTATTGTTTATTGTTGTACTGGTTTTAATCTGTTGTACACCATCCCAAGACGGCTGTGCCAAGGACAGTTCTATAAATGCAATCAAATCAGTCTAGTAGGTATTTTAGTCTATTTTTAAGCATATTCAGTAAGTGTTTTAAGAATCTTATCCCCCCCTCCCGGATAAAAGCAGAAAATTAAGTGACCAAGTATAGCTGTTTTCAATAGTATTTTGGCACAGAAAGTATTACTCTTTTTTAGGAAAAATCATAGAATCATAGAATCATAGAGTTGGAAGGGGCCATACAGGCCATCTAGTCCAACCCCCTGCTCAACGCAGGATTAGCCCTAAGCATCCTAAAGCATCCAAGAAAAGTGTGTATCCAACCTTTGCTTGAAGACTTCCAGTGAGGGGGAGCTCACCACCTCCTTAGGCAGCCTATTCCACTGCTGAACTACTCTGACTGTGAAAAACTTTTTCCTGATATCTAGCCTATATCGTTGAAGTTTAAACCCATTACTGCGTGTCCTCTCCTCTGCAGCCAGCAGAAACAGCATCCTGCCCTCCTCCAAGTGACAACCTTTCAAATACTTAAAGAGGGCTATCATGTCCCCTCTCAACCTCCTTTTCTCCAGGCTGAACATTCCCAAGTCCCTCAACCTATCTTCATAGGGCTTGGTCCCTTGGCCCCAGATCATCTTCGTCGCTCTCCTCTGTACCCTTTCAATTTTATCGACGTCCTTCTTGAAGTGAGGCCTCCAGAACTGCACACAGTACTCCAGGTGTGGTCTGACCAGTGCCGTATACAATGGGACTATGACATCTTGTGATTTTGATGTGATGCCTCTGTTGATACAGCCCAAAATGGCATTTGCCTTTTTTACCGCTGCATCACACTGCCTGCTCATGTTTAGTTTACAATCCACAAGTACCCCAAGGTCTCGTTCACACACAGTGCTACCTAGAAGCGTATCCCCCATCCAGTAGGTATGCTTTTCATTTTTCTGACCCAGATGCAGAACTTTACACTTATCTTTATTGAATTGCATCTTGTTCTCATTTGCCCATTTTTCCATTGTGTTCAGATCTCGTTGAACTCTGTCTCTATCTTCCGGAGTATTTGCCAGTCCTCCCAATTTGGTGTCATCTGCAAACTTGATGAGTAGTCCCTCCACCCCCTCATCTAGATCATTAATAAAACCAATATGATCTTTCTAATTTAGGCTACAGAAACCTCTAGACTGCCTTATTGTAACAAGGTGAATGTGCAACTACCCTTGGGGACAATACAGAAGCTTTAACTGATCCAGAATGCAGTGGAAAAATTAATAACAGCAGTAACATGCTTTATGTATATTAAGCCAAGCTTGAAATTATTGTGCTGGCTGTTGATTTGGTTCCATGTTCAATTCAAGATGCTAAAAGTTCTTCACATCCTAGGACCTACATATCTGGGAGGCCATTTCCACCCATATGAGCCAGCCTCTGTTCTCATCCCCCTTGGCAGCCCTACTGACCTCCTCTCCCTGCGGTGGTCAGGAGCAGGAACAGGGTGGACATCTGTGTACTGTGACTACCCCATGTGTATTAGGGCAGAGGGACATTTCAGTGTCTGTGGCCTAATTTACACAAGAAGGGAAATGAGGCAGAACTGGGAGGAATTGGTTGCCTTGTAATCTTCCCCTAAGAAGAGTCTCCAATCTTCACATATCTGAAGACATGGCTCTGGAAAGCTCATCTGTAACCACTATGCCACAATTCCCAAAGGTCAGTCCTCTCCCACACTCAACGAACATTCCAAACCACAGGTTCTTGACACCCATAGCTTCACACCCATGTCCTCATTTGCCACCACGCCACCGCAACCTTCCACACAGCGCACACATTCAACCCCATGCCCTTACAGACTGGACAACTCCTCCCCTTCCTCTTCCCACTTCCAAGCGCCCGTTGTATTCTTGGATACAACGGGCTTTGCCCCTAGTTGTTATAGAAAAGACTAGATGGACTATATTTCTCCTTGTTGTGTTTTAAATTATAATGTATAGATTGAATTACCTCAGCCACTATCACTCTGCAAGAGAAGTGGGGCAACGTTTTTAAAATAAATAAACATGACTGCAGCATCAGATGAGAGCTCAGATGGGGGAAGGGGCTGTCATATCATTGATTTTATTATACAACAGACAGAACTTTCAGTATTACCTTGTATCACTTCCAACAGTGCTTTTCATTTGTTTCCACTTGGCAGGCATCAAGTATACAGAGATGAAGTAACATCACATTTTTAATCTCCCTGAAGAGCTCGGATTGGTGCATGAGATGCTCCCTTGCACCCTCACAGTTACCAGGAGAGGAAGATTAGGGTGATTGGAACAAGGCCACCTAATGTGATTTATAGCAAAATAGGGATTTGATCCTGGGACTTTCAGGACTTAGACTGATACACTAGTCATTTTACAGCTCTGGTGATAACATACACTTTTGAACCATTTCTTGGTGATTACTGACTAAACAGCTAGTAGTTTCTAAGAAAATATTGTTGTGCATGGAATGCCCTGATGCAAAAAGGCCAATACAGGTGCATTGAATGATAACAAAAAGGGAAATGGATGAATGAAATCAAAATAAATGTCTGATGAAGACATGCCAGCAAAAACAACCTACATGTGGTTATTTGACCAGTGAATAACCTATTTTGGTGTGTTTGATTATTAAACTGGTCTTCAGACAGATTCAATAGATTGTAATACAGTGTATCCTGAATCAACCTCCTTCTTGGATCCAGATCCATACTGAAAAATGTATAAGAATATTTTTAATTTTGATTTCAACGCAGAAAAAATATCTCATGAACCGAATGTTAGGTAAGGCTCCAACACTGATAGTAGTAGAGGCATCTTCTCTTTCCATATAAAAGATCACTTAATTGCTGGCCCAGTTATTCCTAGCAAGGCAGGAAATAAATTTTTATTCCCAAAATGTTACCTGTGCAGACCTGCTCCAGTTTAACTCTGTAGAGAAGCAGAGATGTAACAATGGCCAACTGGTTCCGTATTGGTTAACTGAAACACATTGACAGAATGGTAGGCAACAAACTATAGCACTTTGAGGCCCCAGCTCCGCACAGAACTGTGGATAATATCTCAATAATGGAACATTTTCTATTAGCACTAGTTTTGGCAAAATATTTTCTTTCTCTATAATGTGTATTTCTAGTTTGAGCATGACAACTCTGCCTTTCTTGTCACACATAACACTGTTTCCGTAACTCCTGTGAATCTGTAGCTCAAGGCTTCTCCTCACATGTGTGTGCACATATGGACTGCCTTTTCACAAAATAAGTGGTGCCATAATTACAATCTGAATAGCATATTCATTTCTGTCAGTCTTCCTTACACTGTGATTCCATAAGATCCATCATTGCCTGCCACTGTGAATTCTGTTTCATACTTTCATGCTCCTAGCAATACTGTCCAAAGATTGTAAACTGATTGAGAAAGTGCACACTACTGATTACTGTCCTCGTGTGGCATGGGCTTCCAATCTCACTTCCACCCGGCAAAACATACATTTTAGCTATACCAAAGGATCATTTAAGGGATACTTGGGTTTCTCTGCAGCCCCATTAACTCTCTTTGGTTGTTCTGTTTAATCCCTCATAATCTACAAGGCATCTGACACTTTTGCAGCTTTTCTGATTCTCTTTAAAGAATTACAGGTTATCTTTTTTCTTCCTCTGTTTTCTGTAGTGTTCAAAGCAGCCCACAGGCCCCTTTCTGATTCATCCCCCCAGAGTAAAGAACAAGTGTTTCTACAAAACATGACCTCTTTTAATATGAAAATTGAACATTTCATGACCTTTGTCCAACTGCCAAATTAACTATATTCGAAATCTGCAGGGTGTTCATATAAACCAAACTGGAAAATACTTTCTCTTCAGTGACAATATTTTACCATGCTAGCTATCTAACAGTTTTGAGGTCAAAATTACCAACTTTCAGTGGTATTCCTATTTCCTAAGCCAAAATATTACCTGCTGCATATGGAACAAATCAAATCTAGAGAATAAAGGTCAAGTAGTATATTGTATCTCTCGGGACAGGTGATCTTTGGTTGCCATTTTCATCCTCTCTTCTTTTGTATCAGCCCTTTTCTTATTGCACTGTTTTCTTTATGATCTTACAATTCCTCCAGTACAAACAGTCAGTAAAGGCAAATTTCACTCTAGCACTTTATGTTTGTACACACAACAGATGTACATCACCACTCAAGCTAACCCTTCCAGATAATGGTAATGCTAGACATTTGGGCCTGCAGAATCACCTTTGAAATACATCCCTTTATAGTGTTCTACTTTTGTGCATTCTAAGGATTTAATTCTGAAAAGTCAGTGATGCCACAGATTCACAATTCGAATCCCTTAGTTGTTTGTACAGTACTAATAACATTCTCCAATTCCTTCAAATAGTTGAATGAAAGACACCTTCTTTCACACAATTTTGTTTTCTCCTTAAACATCAAAACTCCATGTAAACAGAACATTCCTTTTCCACAGACAGAAACTTGGGAGTGTCCACATGTATGAATGAAACATCATGCACTTCAGGATGTTGTATCCTACCCATTTTGTAGAAATCAGTCCCATTGCCTTCAAAGTGAGAACTTGTATTTAATATACTTAAATACATGGCTGTTCCCTTTTCTCAAGACAGAATTTTCCTAATAGGTCTGTCCCTGAACACACCAAAGAAATTAACTTTAAGAAAGTTCCTTATATTCTATGGAAAAGAAGAAATGGAAAGGTTTCCCATTGTTGTTTTTTTCCTATTTATAGATATTTGTTCAAAGCAATAATGCAGTTGAATTGTGATCTGTTTTATAAAAGAGCTTCTATTTCTCTTTTTTATTCAACAGTCATTTTTAACTTGAAAAAACAGTTTAACTTGAAATGAAACTACTCCAAGCCTACTTTAATACACCTAACATAATGTACTTTGGGAATAACCACATAATATCATACCTCCTCTAAAAATAATTTGCCTTAGAATCCTGGTAGAAAATTATCTATTTATAATTACGAATATTACATGAAATCCCCTTTCTTGGTGACACCAGTTCAATAGTGTTTAGTTAAAGTTTTGTGTAGTTGTGATATGTAAGATCTTCTAGTTTTCATATCAGCAGCCCCACACAGGCATAGAAGTGCTTTTCAAGCAAAATGTGCATTTTGAACTGTGAGCATATCCAACAGGCTTTACCAGTGCCTGCATATATCTTTGCTATTAGGGCTCCCTTCAAAGTGATACCTTGCATCTAAACTGTTTGTTTGACAGGTCACATAAGAAGTTGAGGCTTTTTTGCCTAGAGCTGTAGAAACCATGCACAATGCATGGAATCTGGCAGAGTACTAAAACATTTAATATTTCTAGTCCTCGTTGATGCAGAAAAAAGATATAGCAAACAGCTTGCTTTAAGGCTTAGAAACTAACCACCGCCTGGGCTTCCAAAGTCTTATAGAGAGCTGCATGAAACCGAAACAGAATTTAAAAACAACACATGGCTGTTTGATGGTTAGAGATTCAGTGCTTAGTAAAGAGAATTGTTGAACCTTTGAATGTTATCTTGCTATCCGAATGAATGGTACACCCATTTGCTGGGTTCTGCACTTAAATTTTGTAAGCTGATTGGAAGACTGCCAACCCACTTGTAATGAAGGAGATCTAGTAATACATAAACCTCTTGCTGGATTATTTTGTTGGATTTGATATAAGATGCATTCAGGTGTCAAAAGCCAGTACCTTGTGAAATGCCATTAGGTTTGGTTTCTGTACCATGGTTATTAATGGCATCCTAGGAGCATCTGACATTCCTTGGGATCAAAGGCTTCTTAAGAGTTCATTATCAATCAGAACAAGATGTGTGACTGCTGCTGTCCTTTGTGTGTGCTTTCAGAGCAGGGAAGAGTAACAGTTGAGAACCAATAAGACTGGTATTTTGTCTTTCCTTATTTTCCCATATTGTTCTATAAGGCAGCCTTGAATGTTTGTTGCTACAGTTGTGGCTGCTGGTGGGATGAAAGGCAAGAGCTATAGCAGCTTTTGTTTCTCCAAAAAACAGACAGGATGTGGAATCAGCACAGCTTTGCTGATCCCTATTCTGCTTTTCTAGTTTCCTCCCCATTCCTCCTAATTTTAGTCAATGGGTGAGGCATTGTACGTGTTTAAATCTCTATGAACAATTAGTTTGTTTTACAAAATTTCTATTACATTTTTCCTATCCCACCTCACAAGGGCTACCTAGGCTACTCTATGTTAATAAAAAACCCAACTAAAGGATTTGGTAATAAGCTAAACTATGTAACTTTCTGCCTGAGAACAGGTTGTTTCACTCCACATTAGGGTAGGGCTGCTTCTGTGTATTGACTTCTTACCCAGGATAGCTAGGTCATCAATATCATCATGCCAAGCGATAGAAATAATTTTACTATACATTTAGTATAGTACCTTTTTGGTCCTGGCCCCCACCTGGTGGAACGAGCTCCCGGGAGAGTTGCGGGCCCTTTCAGCATTCCGCAGGGCCTACAAGACAGAGCTCTTCCGCCATGTCTGCGGTTGAGGCTGGGGCTGCCGTGGCACATCGATTGCTCTCCCCCAGGCTTCTTCTTGAACATCGTTGACCTCCTTCTCCTCCGCCCCCCTTTTAGGAATGGGGAGTAGGAAGGGAATTTTATTATTGCGCCGCCATGTTGTGATGGTTTTAAGTCTTTTAATGGGAGTTTTAATGGGGTTTTAAGACATTGTAACCCTCCACAAGCCATTTGGGAGTGGTGGGAAATAAATCGTAGTAGTAGTAGTAATAGTAGTAGTAGTAGTAGTAGTAATAATAATAATAGTGTGTTTGCATGATAGCATGTTCCCTCTGTGTAATAAAATGGAGTGATAATGGTCATTAAAATGATGTTGTAATGTTTTCCATTTGTAGACTGCTACTTCACATCATGTGAGTGTTTAAAATAGTAAACCGAAGTCAACATCAATAATAACAATAACAGAGTACAGAACTAAATGTCTGGTGAAAAATATATACCTCTCCTCCTCAGTGTGCATCTTATTACCTGTTTGTGTTCCCCAGATCTATCTGGATAGTAAACTGGGGTGAAATGTGCCGGTTACACTGAATGTACTGCCAGGCTAATGAATTTTTGTTCTTATGTAATAAAAAGAACCCCAAAAATGGAGTATTAGAAACACGTTGTTGGCTCAGTCAAAGCTGTTCTTGGGCCCATAATAGGCAAGGTCAGGTACAACAAAGCCTTAGGTTGAATAACTACTGGCCATATTATATTACGGTCCTGTCATCTCATTTTTGGAAAGCTGTTTATTGAGTTTCAGCAGCCTTTCTCATCTTTTTTTACCATTAAGAATCCCCTGAAACATTCTTCAGGCTTCGAGAAACCCCAGAAGTAATGTCACACCTTCTTGCTATGCCCCCAGAAGTCCACTGTTACCCACAGTGACATTGCCCACCCTGCCTTTCAGAAGTGCCTTTCTGCAACAGATTATAATCAGCGTGGAATATAGTTGTAAGTTATCTTTTTGTTTATTATTGTAAACTGGAGCGCCCCTTCCTACTTTTAGAGAGCCAGTTTGGTGTATTGGTTAGGAGTGCAAACTTCTAATTTGGCATGCTGGGTTCAATTCTGCACTCCCCCACATGCAGCCAGCTGGGTGACCTTGGGTTCACCACGGCACTGATAAAACTGTTCTGACTGAGGAGTGATATCAGGGCTCTCTCAGCGTCACCCACCTCACAGGGTGTCTGTTGTGGGGAGAGGATAGGGAAGGCAAATGTAAGCCGCTTTGAGCCTCCTTCGGGTAGAGAAAAGTGGCATATAAGAACCAACTCTTCTTCTTCTTGCCCTT
>NC_135373.1:71711212-71753712 GCF_049243985.1 Paroedura picta | reverse complement strand
TACCGGCTCCTCAGCTTCATCCACTCATCAAGTGGCTCTACCACTGGGCTGCAGTCGGAGGAGGCAGGAGGGTGGAAAAACAGACCTCTTTTTCAACCTTCACTACCATTCTCCCCACACAATTCTACCTCAGCCTCATAGTCCTGTCCCCTAGCAATTTCCTTTTTATTTCTTGGCATCTTCAACCACACACACCTCATTGTGTGTGCATGCTCACCCACTCTCCAGCCCCCAAGCACCCTTCTGCCTTTTCCTTCTTGCACCGTTGTTCATAAGCCAGATAAGATCCCTGGACAGGCTGGTTCCAGGCCCCGGAATGTATGTTTAACACCCCTGATTAAGACCTCCAAGAAGAATATAGGCTTTGGTCTGCTGGAGCATTCTTCAGATGGAAGGCTTTCCATTCACTGATCACAATTTACTTACTTTCTGCTGCCTATTGCATCCCAGAGGTTCTTTGTTCTGCAGGAGTAGCGTTTTAGGCTGCAAAAGAAGTGAGGCATGAGAAATGCCCAATCAGTGGGTGAAAATCCATCCATGGGAATGCACCAGAGGATCTAAGACATTTTATGTAGATCGACAGAGATAGAATCATAGAACCATAGAGTTGGAAGGAGCCTAATCCAACCCCCTTCACAGTGCAGAATCAGCCTAAAGATGTTGATAGATGTAGATGATCATTAACAAAGATATGAAAACTCTCTATTCCACTCCTCTGTCTTCAGGCCATCTCATCAAGGAGCCAATATGGGATCAGGATCTGGGGCACACAGGTTCAAATTTGTAATCTGCCATAGAAGCTTGCTGGATGATCTTTGGCTGGTCACACACTTTCAGTTTCTCATGATCTTGTGAGGAGAAAAGGGAGGATATGAGAAGCTCCTTTGGATTTCTAATGGGAAGAATTATAGAATCACAGAGTTGGAAGGGGCTATACAGACCCTGTAGTCCCCTCTTCAATGCAGGATCAGCCTAAAGCATCCAAGATAAATATATGTCCAGCCACTGCTTGAAGACTGTCAGAAAAAGGCAGGGTATGAATGAAGTAAATAAATAAGTCAGTATTGAGGCCTACAAGTCAGCCTTTGAAAGCCAGAACACACCGTGTCACTGGCAGAGACTTCCTGAAAAGTACCACGGGAAACTGCAAGGGTCCTTCATGTTGGCTTATTGTACAGCTTGCTTCCCCTGATTATAGGCAAGAAGCTTTACAATGCAGGTTTGATGTGATATGTAGTAGAGATGCAGGCTTAAGGATGGTGATGAACTTGAAGTTTCTTACCTGAAATACAAAGATTGTAACCTATCCTTTGCTTCTGGTGAGAAATGATAGAAAATTATTCAAAGAAGTAAATAGAAACCATGTGACATGTCCATTCTTTTGCAGACACTCAATCCACGTGAAGGAAGAACCAGTAGTTGCTGAGGATGAAGACTGTCCAATGTCCTTGGTGACAACAGCGAATCACAGTCCAGAATTGGAAGATGATAGAGAGATTGAGGAAGAGCCTTTATCTGAAGATCTGGAATGAGTAGAGACTTTACAAACCTCAGAATGAAGGGACATATCACTGACCTTCACAACCACTCCACAACCATGAATATTTGACAAATTTTTACTGTGACTATTTATTAAGCATGGATAAAGGAGAACAGCCCTAAAGGAACTCATTATGGCAGCCCTTTGGGAATCCAGTTACAAACAGGCAAATTGCTTGTTTTTCTTCTTTCTTTTTTTAAAAAAGACAAACTGATTTTCTTGAAAAATATAAACTGTTTATATATAATGGCTTGCCCATTTTAAAAGATGTGGCTACCGAGGGTTCATAAAATGACTGAATATGAGGATACATGTTCTATAGAAAGCAAATGGGCCTCATATACTGCCAAAAATAGTGTTAGTTTCATCAATGTGAAAATTCCAGCATACGGTAGTTGTAATAATGTTAGAAACAATTGCTGGTCAAGTTCAACTTGTTGCTATCGTTTTTAATTTGCACAGGAGTAGTATCAGAAATTTAGTGTCACTGCTTGTATCTAGCTGAATTTTAAACAACAGAACATTAGTTTTTTATGTTGGTGCCACCAACTGTAAATGACATGAGTTAGTTATAACAAACCACAGTAATTAGACTGTTGCAAACCATCTAAAAACATTTTTAAGCTTCCAGTCTGTGCTGTTAGTGTTAAGATGTAAAGTGCAATCCTAAGCTAACATTGTCTGTGCAAGCACCATAGAAACATTTGCATATCTGCATATTATCTTACAACTGTACTCTTTACCTCCTTGTGATAAAGCTTTGTCTACCTGCAAACACAGTCAAAGGCTACAGCTGCAAACCAAAGCCTTCTCTAACAATGGCCAATAACTCCACGACAGAAGCAGCCACTCACTTTGGTCAGCCTTCTGTAACTTTAATTAGTACAAAGGAACCTTTCCACGAACTACCTGCTGTTTTCTGATGACCTCTGGGATCTTTTCATTTAGCCCTGTACCAAGAAACAAATATGGAGGGGGAAGAAACAAACGTTAATTTTGTTGTAATATAATCTTCTGAGGCCAAAAGTCAATCTTTAAATGCAGTGAAGATTTGCTTTCATTTTAGGACAGAGGTGGGAACAAAGTCTGGGCAGAAGTTATAATAGAAAGCAACCAATATGGATCACTGACCAAAACAAACGTACTTGATGCAAATGCAGATTGCATATTGTTAATGTAAAATATATTATTTTTTTTAATTCTACTCCTTCCCCATTCAGACTGGTTCCCCAACCCCCTGCCCCCCCCGAATCCCCTGTGGTAAATTACATGTTGTTAGAGGAAGTCTTGTATGGTCTTAATCTTCGTTGTGTGCTATTTTTTATAGTCTTAAGTTATAATGACAAAAAAGTAGGAACCAAACATAAAAAGGTCTAGTAAAGCCAAAAATTAATTTCATATTGATTTAAAGTAATCTAGGTGAGTTTTTACACTGAAAGCAAAGATTATAGCACTTGTAGACCATGGTATTTATTTTCAGTCAAACCAAAGTTACATATAATTCTGCCTCTGTTTATACGGGATACTAACACTAACAATACACTCCCTTTGGAAGACTTGCACAGGCCAAATTGTTGGAATGCTGGGTTTATTTTGTTGTTTTTCTTTTGACAACTCCAAACCCAAAAGAATACAATGATACATTAATGGTGTAGTGGAGAATAGCATAGTCAGATGTTTGCTGAAAACCTAGTAACTTTACGTGTTTGCTTTTCATGTGCTGTGCCAAGTCTCAATAATACTTTCCCCCCCAACCAAGGGACCTCATAACCTAATTATGGTTATTGCTTTACAAACAGTTTTTTCCACAAAAGATGGCTGCTAGAGCTTAACACAGGTACCAGTTCCATGTGATGGATATGGGTCTTGCAAATGAAGCTCCCTTGGATTCTTTGCTGGAGTCAGCAAAGATTTAAAGAGAAAATGCAGTCATCTATCACGCCAAATAAAAGGACAAAATGGCTTTCGAAAGGGTTTCCCCACTTACCCAAAAGGCTTTCTGAAAGCTTCTACCTCTGCAAAAGAAAAACAAAAAAAACAAAGAAATTAGAACAATTATGGCAGATCGCATGAATTGTGAGAACGTCACAGTAACTGCTACTTTTCATTATGTCTGTCTTTGGGTCATGATAACAGAAGGTTTATAGTAATTACATCAAAAGAAAGAGTTACCATGTGAATGGTAGTTTTTTGTTGTTGTTGTTTTAATTATTATTTCAGTCGTCTAGGATCCCTAATTTGGGGATAACCTGAAAGGGACTAATGTTTCTTTCAAGTGCATGTTCAAAAGACTTTGATGGACTGGAAGTAAATGTGATAATTGGACCATCAGGAAGGTGGCCTAAGACTACAATGCTAAAGTATGCATACCTCAGTTACAAACCTTTTTGAAAGGAAGTCTCAGCCACAGAATGCATATACCTGTAGAGTTTTGCATGGGTTTTATATAAATACAATTTAAAGAAAAAAATAGCTGCTTGCACATTATACCAGAAAAACCTCCAAAACTTCAATTGCTTTGAAAAATAGACTTTAGGTTTTTTTGGAGTTTTCTGAGATGCTTGGTCTGTATTTTGATAATTGTGCATATTATGTAAAAATGTTGGTGGACCCATAAATGACCAGACTTTTTCTAAGAAAAATGTTGCTTTAATGCATTTCATGACTTTTTACTCTGATATCATTGCTTGCTAGGAATAGCAAACCTGCTTTTCTGCATCTGCTTTGCGTAGCTATTGTAAGGCTTTGAACTAATGTATGTATTTATTGCTTGAACTTCTGTGCATACCTTATAAAGCATAATGTCTGACAATTTAAATGGCTCATGTATTCTTGCTTCTATCATAAGCTGATAATGGGGACTATGGTCTTTTGTATACAGCAAATTTTAACTGTAGCACAAAACATCTGTTTATGTATTGGTGGAATATACCTGTTTTATTTATCTTTTTTGAGGTAAACTAATTTTTGATACTTTTCATTACTGTGTACTGTGTTCATACCTTGAATTCTCTGAAGTTAGAAGTCATGGTTGGGAATTGTAACAGCTGTTGTTCGTTCTGTATTCCTGGCTCTCACTGCTGAATAAAATAAAGGACCAAACCTAGGATTTGAAAGAGAAACTGTCTACCTCTAACACCAGGGAGTTATCAGATTTTATTTTACATAGTTTTAGTCTACAAAGACACAATTGCTTAAACCTAGTGGGCTTAAGGCTTATATTCTATGTGGTTGAATTCATAGAACAGTTGTACTGTTTGAAAATCAATTAAAATTTCATGTGAATGTTACAAGCATTAGGTAAAATTACCACTAACTGGGTTTTCTTTGGATAACCCAGATACGGGGAAATGAGAATCAGAATTCTGTGTCTATAGCTGCTTAACTTCATAAAAATGCATTTCTTCGTGATTAGGAAATCCAAGCACAGCCAGCTAGGAATAGAGCAACTGAGCTATATCTTTAAAAATAAGTAAATAAATCATTGTGGACTTTACTGTCCCTGATCAGAATCAATATCTCCCATAGTTTAACTCAGATTCCTCAAATTGGGTATTCACAATTTGAAGTATTTATATCAGGATTTAGACTACACATTCCAATACTAGGCTAGTGTTAAAGCTGCTAAAGCACTTCTAAAGCACACAGTCACCCTCGTCATTTCAAGAGTTTAAATCAGAATGGGTTTTGTCCATAAAATCAGGCATATTTAACAAAAGTGCAAGATGTAAATTTTACTATAGTGTTAATGTAAACAGTGTTTTCACTGCTGCTGGATGTAAAAAAATGTAAATGAAACCATTTCATTCACTTGCTTAAGTTTCTGGTGTATAAATAAAAAGTCTAATTCTTTCTGACCCATTATAACCCATAGGGTTTTATTTTTTTTCCTAAGAAGTTGAATATCCCACCTTACAAGCCCAGTTCCTATATGCTTATGAGTTACATGATTTATGGTAGATAAAGATGTTTGAGGGTCTTCTGAGGGCACTGAAAAACAGTCTAAGAACAAGTTAGCATAAACCTATCATTTCACCTGTTGTTGACTCCATGAAGATTTTTAGATTCAGGTTTCAGGTTTGATGCACCTACATAAATAATAAGTGATAGAGTGACATCATTAATACCAAGAGTTTGGTTTTTTGAAATGTGTTGTTCCAGATAGAGCAGTTGCACAGTCTAGAGGTCATTTCCCTTTTAGATGTGCACCATGAAGAAGTTTTGAAAATTACATATAAAGCAAAATGCATAAACGTGCATCTTACATCTAGAGTTCATAGATGAGTTGTGATCGGCTGCAGCCACCTGTTGATGATTTATTCGGAGTTGGATCCAGACTCAAATGGCAATTGTCATTGATTCACCCTTCTTCTTGAAGACTCCCCACCCCAAGTCATTCCTCAGGGTCTCAACCCCCCCCCCCCAAAGCAGCAGTTTGTGGAGGTCAGTGGATTACCCGATAAGGGCAGCAAATTTCCATTCTGGCATTGGAAATTTTAGTCTGGATCCAACCCGTAGTAACAAACTTTTAAAGTGTGATACGGTCTGAAGAAGGTTCCAGGAAATGATACACAAGGATGTAGATACAGTTGGTGATGTGACAGATGTTCCTACATGTGGAATGTATTATCTGGATTGAGTGAGAGAAAGCAACTGCTATATAAGCTGCTTTGAGTGAGGGAATACAGCTGTTTCAGGTGCAAAAGAGTTACCGCCTATCACTTAATATTTCTCAGCTGGGTTGTATAGCATTGATTTCTTTTTCTTGCTGAGGCAAATTAAGGAATTTTGGTTGGTTGGGTTTTTGTTGTTTTTCTTGCAACTGTATTGCATGCTTCATAGAATCGTAGAGTTGGAAGGGGCCATAAAGGTCATCTAGTCCAACCCCCTGCACAATGCAGAAACATCCTAAAGATTTTAGGGGGGATTTGACTTGGTCATCTATATGGTGTAGACCCAAAGACATAGTGATCCTAACAATAGTGATTCTAACATTCCTTACTGAGAAATCATACACAAACCAAAATTTAAAAGACCTTGAAAATTCAGATTGTATCAGAGCACAAACTAGATTGTTTTTCAGCCTAAGTGGAAACAGATTTATTTATTTTACAAAGTTTATGTTCTGCCTTTCTACCCTCACAAGGATCAACAGGTAACAAATTAAAATGTACATAATAAAATTAGAGCTTAAACAATCCAAGGAAAAACAATAGATATTAAATCAATTACAACTAAAACTATAAAAGTTTTAAAGAATTTTACAAAGTACATCACAGAATTATTACATAAATATCACATGACTTCTAGTTTAGTCTGAGGTTTGCAGATACCCCACAATGATCTAGCAATTATTTATGCAATTCATGCATAAAGAATTGCTAGATCATTGTGGAGTGTCTGCAAACCTCAGTTAAGTAGTCATTTACTAAATGCAAGAGCTTACTTCATAAACAAATAGTTCTCCAAATAACTCTATTCAGTTGAAAAACTTATATTTGACATAGGCATGCTCAAGTGCCCACAGGTTTTGTTCCTCACTCCCAAAAGGAGCCAATTGGTTGTTGAGCTGTTTGGATATATCTGAATAAATTCAGATGTATTTGACTGGCAAGATTACAGTGCTTTCTCAAACAACTAGAAGCCCATGTGCTGCCATCCCCAATTTTAAAAGGCACATAATTAAAAGGGAAAAACCAATTGGAATTGAAACTTACTATTTAATTGTCTCTGTGTGCCTTCATTCTCTGTTCATTGTATGGCCAAGCATCTGCTTCTCCTTCTATTTACTTAGATACATTATACATTAGATTCCATAATTTAGTTTGAGCCAATCAGTGCCATTACTCCATGACAGCAGACAAAATGCCTAATGAAAGCAACAGAGTGATTATATAACAGTGCCAGCTTCAAAATTGGGAGAGGGGGGGGGGTTAGATTCCGCCTTCACACAGAGTTAAGAAGTGAACATGAAAGAAGAGAAGTTATAACTATGAGGCTATGTAGAATATGTGGCTACTTTGTTGTTGTTATGTGCGAAGTCGTGTCCGACCCATCGCGACCCCATGGACAATGATCCTCCAGGCCTTCCTGTCCTCTACCATTCCCCTGAGTCCATTTAAGTTTGCACCTACTGCTTCAGTGACTCCATCCAGCCACCTCATTCTCTGTCGTCCCCTTCTTCTTTTGCCCTCGATCTCTCCCAGCATTAGGCTCTTCTCCAGGGAGTCCTTCCTTCTCATGAGGTGGCCAAAGTATTTGAGTTTCATCTTCAGGATCTGGCCTTCTAAAGAGCAGTCAGGGTTGATCTCCTCTAGGACTGACCGGTTTGTTCGCCTTGCAGTCCAAGGGACTCGCAAGAGTCTTCTCCAGCACCAGAGTTCAAAAGCCTCAATTCTTTGACGCTCGGCCTTCCTTATGGTCCAACTTTCGCAGCCATACATTGCAACTGGGAAGACCATAGCCTTGACTAAACGCACTTTTGTTGGCAGGGTGATGTCTCTGCTTTTTAGGATGCTGTCTAGATTTGCCATAGCTTTCCTCCCCAGGAGCAAGCGTCTTTTAATTTCTTTGCTGCAGTCCCCATCTGCAGTGATCTTGGAGCCCAGGAAAATAAAATCTGTCACTATCTCCATTTCTTCCCCATCTATTTGCCAGGAATTGAGAGGGCCGGATGCCATGATCTTTGTTTTCTTGATGTTGAGTTTCAAGCCAACTTTTGCACTCTCCTCCTTCACCCGCATCAACAGGCTCTTTAGTTCCTCTTCACTTTCTGCCATTAGAGTGGTATCATCTGCATATCTGAGGTTGTTGATATTTCTCCCTGCAATCTTGATCCCAATTTGTGACTCCTCTAATCCTGCATTTCTCATGATGTGCTCTGCATACAAGTTAAATAGGCAAGGCGACAGTATACAGCCTTGCCGAACTCCTTTCTCAATTTTGAACCAGTCAGTGATTCCATGTTCAGTTCTCACTGTTGCTTCTTGACCTGCATATAAATTTCTCAAGAGACAAATAAGATGCTCTGGTATTCCCATCTCTTTAAGAACTTGCCACAATTTGTTGTGCTCCACACAATCAAAGGCTTTAGCATAGTCAATGAAGCAGAAGTAGACGTTCTTCTGGTACTCCCTAGCTTTCTCCATGATCCAGCGGATGTTGGCAATTTGATCTCTAGTTCCTCTGCCTCTTCGAAATCCTGCCTGTACTTCTGGAAGTTCTCGGTCCACATATTGCTGGAGCCTAGCTTGTAGGATTTTGAGCATAACTTTGCTAGCATGAGAAATTAGTGCAATGGTGCGGTAGTTTGAACATTCTTTGGCATTGCCCTTCTTTGGGATTGGAATGTAAACTGACCTTTTCCAATCCTGTGGCCATTGCTGAGTTTTCCAAATTTGCTGGCATATTGAGTGTAGCACTTTTACTGCATCGTCCTTTAAGATTTTGAATAGTTCAACTGGAATGCTGTCACCACCACTAGCTTTATTGTTGCTCAGACTTCCTAAGGCCCATTTGACTTCACATTCCAGGATGTCTGGCTCCAGGTCAGTAACTACCCCATTGTGGTCATCAGGGATGTTAAGCTCGCTCTTGTATAGTTCTTCTGTATAATTTTGCCACCTTTGTTTAATCTCTTCTGCTTCTGTGAGGTCCCTACCATTTTGGTCCCTTATCATACCCATCTTTGCATGAAACGTTCTCTTCATATCTCCAATTTTCTTGAAAAGATCTCTGGTCCTCCCGATTCTATTGTTTTCTTCTATTTGTTTGCACTGTTCATTTAAGAAGGCATTCTTATCTCTTCTAGCTTTTCTCTGGAATTCTGCATTCAATTGGGTGTATCTTTCTCTTTCTCCCTTGCCTTTCACTTCCCTTCTCTCCTTAGCTATTTGTAAAGCTTCCTCAGACAGCCATTTTGATTTTTTGCATTTCTTTTTCTTTGGGATGGTTTTAGTTGCTACCTCTTGTACAATGTTGCGAACCTCCATCCATAGTTCTTCAGGCACTCTGTCTATCAGATCTAATTCCTTAAATCTATTTGTCACCTCCACCATGTATTCGTCAGGGATATTATTTAGCTCATACTTGAGTGGCCTAGTGCTTTTCCCTACTTTCTTCAATTTAAGCCTAAATTTTGCAACAAGAAGCTCATGATCTGAACCACAATCAGCTCCTGGTCTTGTTTTTATTGACTGGATAGAACTTTTCCATCTTTGGCTGCAGAGCACATAGTCAATCTGATTTCTGTGTTGACTGTCTGGTGATGTCCATGTGTAGAGTCGTCTCTTGGGTTGCTGGAAAAGAGTGTTTGCTATGACCATTGTATTCTCTTGACAAAATTCTACCAGCCTGTGCCCTGCTTCATTTTGTACTCCAAGGCCAAACTTGCCTGTTATCCCGGTTATCTTTTGGCTTCCTACTTTAGCATTCCAATCCCCCATGATGATAAGCACATCATTTTTTGGCGTTGCTTCTAGAAGGTGTTGTAGGGCTTCATAGAACTGATGAACTTCATCCTCTTCAGCAGCAGTGGTTGGGGCATAGACCTGGATCACTGTGATGTTGAATGGTTTGCCTTGGATTCGAACTGAGATCATTCTGTCATTTTGGGGATTGTATCCCAAGACTGCTTTTCCTACTCTCTTATTGATTATGAAGGCTACTCCATTTCTTCTGCGAGATTCTTGTCCACAGTAGTATACCTGATGGTCATCTGAATTAAATTCACCCATTCCTGTCCATTTTAGTTCACTGATTCCTAAAATGTCGATGTTCAGTCTTCTCATTTCTTGTTTAACCACGTCCAGCTTGCCTTGATTCATGGATCTGACGTTCCAGGTTCCTATGGAATAAAAATCTTTACAGCATCGGACTGTCTTTTCGCCACCAGTTACTTCCACAACTGAGCGTCCTTTCGGCTTTGGCCCAGCCGCTTCATTCATTCTGGCGCTACTCGTACTAGCCGTCTGCTCATCCCCAGTAGCATATTGGACACCTTCCGACCTGAGGGGCTCATCTTCCGGCGTCATATCGTTATGCCTATTGGAACTGTCCATAGAGTTTTCATGGCAAAGATACTGGAGTGGTTTGCCATTTCCTTCTCCAGTGGATCACCTTTTGTCAGAGCTCTCAGCTATGACCTGTCCGTCTTGGGTGGCCCTGCACGGCATAGCTCATAGCTTCACTGAACTACGCAAGCCCCCTTGCCACAACAAGGCAGCGATCCTTGAAGGGGAATGTGGCTACTGTAGAGGTGCAAAGCTGCTGGACATGAACTTCAACAATTGTCAAGGTTATCCAATTGAGAATTTGCCTTGTCTAATTGGGGGAGTCGAATAAGGTAAGATCACTTGGCAATCTTGTTCATGTTGAAGTTTGCAGCGTGCTTGATTTGAGGTGAATTATGGTGCATTCTTGTGCAGAATTACTACAGTAAGGGCACTGATTTCAGTGCATAGAATTGAACTGTGAAACAATGTGGTTTAATAAGGTGGTGGTGGTCCAGTCGGTTTCAAAACTTGATGCAAGCTAGTGATTACTTGAACTGGAAACCCAAACAATATATAAGCTAGTTAAATCTGTCCAAATATGCTGCATCAACAACCTTGTGACAAGCTCTTCCTTCCAACTTGTACATGCATGTATTTTTAAATGAATTAAACATTTAATAATCTTGGATGGTATTCTGTGGCACACAGAGAAAATATAGATGGACAAAACTATACAAAATATTCTAAGAAGAAGGAGTAGGGATTGCTTTGTCCAGATGCATCACCCCATAGATAGCATCAGTGGGATTCCAGAAGCTTAGTGCATGCAATAAATAAACCAAGCCATTTCCAGATAGATTATTTTTTAAATAAAAGAACACTTTATAAATATTGGGATCTTTTCTAGTTTTTTTATGATCCTGTCATTTCCTGTTATGTATAGGATTCATTCTATATCTTTATTGTTAATTACAATATTTTAAAACTTTGAAATTAGATTAAGAAAATGTTACGGACAGCTCAAAATGTTTGTCTCTGCTCAATGCTCCCTTGGTGTTTCTGCAGCTAAATTCATATGGAATGTGTCTGAAAAAAAAAATCATCCTCCAGGGATACTTCACTGAAGTAAAAACAGACTGGGCAAACCAGCCCATTGTCTGTGGTTTATGTTGATTTATTAAAATCAGCTGCCCAAAACAAATTGATGCTTATATATGCTACCAGTATGTATTACTCCACTCATACTCTTCCACTATTTATAAAGGCTGTGGTTGCCAAGTAGTATTTAATTAAATCCATACTCAACTTACATGTGCTCATCAGCTGCTCACTCCAGATACAATAAACCATTTTTCATCAGAACTGGCTGAAGACATCCAGAATATAAATGCACAGAAAAGTATGAGAAACTAAAAAATATTACATCCATCTATAGGCCTTCATTCTTTCATATTTTAATAGATTGAGCCCTACCTGCATTTCTACATGCTCACAAGGGAGGATGGAAATTCTTGCTTGATTCCAGCCTTCAGTGTAGCTCTACACCATGCCCACAACTCATCATCATTATCACTATCTTCATAATCACTAAACATAATAAAGCTCAAGTTTACAACTCCCAACCTGATTGGCCTTCCCTGAGGGTGTCCCACTAATAAAGAGAGCACTCTATCAGTGAGGGTCAATCAAATTGCACTCTGCCAATGAGGGCCAAGAAGTTCAGATTGCATGCAGAAAACTAACCCCTTACCTAATTGGGCCTCCCCTGGAAATATTTCTTCAATAGGAGATGCTCTTCAGCTAGGAATGACCTACCCTGGTAGTTTAGCTGCAATCAGGAGGGAGTTCTTAGCCAGGAAAACCTAATAAGGGATCAAGTCTCTGCCTCCAACTTCCTGCCAGTTTCAGGAGTTTACTGGATGGAAGAAAAGCCTGCCTCAGAAGATGACCTGCTGCAAGTGAGTTGCCCTAGCCTCCTGGCCTCTTTCAACTTGAAGGACCTGGGGGTGGAGTGAGTTGCATCCTGGTGCAGCCTCCGCATGATTTCTAGATGAGGAGGAGCTGTGGAAGGCCCAGAAACAGGCTCCTGTTGGCCCTTTGGGACCCAGAGCAGCCAGGAAAAGTCTCTCCCCTGGGGATGTTTTCTCATGAGGAAGTCATGTGAGGTTTGCAATCTGAGACAGGACTAGCCCAAGGTCACCCAGCATTGTGGAGGAGCAGAGAATCCAATCCATCTCATCACATTAGAATCTGCTGCTCTTAACTACTACACCAAGTTGTATAAATTGCCATGGCCTTAGAAATATATAGCTACAGCACAGGCAGAAGAAACTGGTGAAGGGGCATGGTGTAAGTCTTTTATAAATTTGCTTATTGACTATTATGGGATTATTTTCCTTTCATTTTGGACCTTCTGGCCGATGACTTCTCAGAGCAATCCAAGGAGGGAGATATTCAAGTACACTCTCTTCCAGCTTGGTATAGTGGTTAGGAGCACAGGTTTGAATCTGCACTCCCACACGTGCAGCCAGCTGAGAGACTTTGGGCTCGCCACAGCACTGATAAAGCTGTTCTGGCCGAGCAGTAATATCAGGGCTCTCTCAGCCTCATCTACCTCGCAGGGTGGCTTTTGTGGGAAAAGGAAAGGGAAGGCAACTGTAAGCTGCTTTGAGACTCCTTTGGGTACAGAAAATCAGCATATAAGAACCAACTCTACATGGAGAGGTGATTGTGTGGTTAATAAGGATTCCAATTTGTGAAGGGAGGAAAGCTTTTGTCTTCTCTTTCTCTTACTTTCTCGCTCTCTGTGTAGAGGGGAGTGCTACACAGCCCCCATCTGCATTCCAAACAGATCTTTCCTCCAGGGGAAGTGATCTCTAAAATCTGAAGAGGAGCTTTCATTCTGGGGTCTCATTCTTCTAGGTCCCACCTGGAGGCTGGCATCTCGGAACAGTGGCTGTTCCTCCATCTGGGACCTGAAGATATCACTTCTGAGATTTCTCAAAGCCTGAAGAATACTTCAGGGGGTTTTCAATGATAAAAGGGTTGAGAAAAGATGACAGAAGCAGTAATTGAGAAACCCTCAGTACGTTCTTTGCCAACCAATGTTTACATGTTTGATTGTAACATACAACTGTTTTTTTATTTTCTTTGATATTTTATCTGAATTGAAGAACACACAGAATTAAAGGTTTTCAGTTTCTCAAGAAAATGTTGATATCAATTAATATTTTCATTGATGGAAGAAGGAATTTATGAATTACTAGAAGCCAAGCAGGGAAACAAGGGGTGCTAGGATGCACACCTGCACTGTGGCCTTCCTGTAGGCTGGCTACATGACAAAAGGTCCTGCCCACCCCTGGACTCTTGAGGCCCCACCTCCAAACTTCAAGGAACATTTCTGACCCAGGAGTCGCCAACCTTCAGGTGCAGCCTGGAAATCTCCTAGAATTGGAGGTCATCTGCAGATGATAGAGATCAGCTCCCCAGGGGAAAATGTCTGTTTTGGAGGGGGGACTCTGCAATCACAACTCATCTCCAGGCTCCTAGAGTGGAAGGGCTTGCTTGGGAGGAGAGAACTCTGTGGTACTGTGTCCCAGAGAGGTTAGTGTATGCCAATCACCAGTTGGGACCTGGGGATTTGCTGGAATTGCAGATCATTTCCACACAACAGAGATCAGTCCCCCTGAAGAAAAGGGCTACTTGGGTGGGGGGACTCCCTGGCTTTGGATCCTATGGATGTACAGAGCTGCCAGGCTCTAGGTGGGAAATAAAGAGAAATGCTATGTGGCAGTTATTGCTAATAACAATAGACATCAAATAATTCAAGTGGGTAGCCGTGTTTGTCTGAAGCAGCAGAACAAATTTAGAGTCCAGTGGTACCTTTATCAAATACTTTATAACTGATACCTTAAACTGAGCTTGATAACTGATGGGCAGCCAGTGGAGTGACTGTAGAATTGCATGCTCTGTCTAGCTCTTGATAATAGTCATGCTGTGGTGTTCTGCATCACCTCGAATTTTTGAATTGATTTGGATGAGAGCCCAAAGTACAGGGAACTACAGTAGCCTAGTCTCAATGTTACTATGGAATGGATCCAGGTCACCAGGTCAGCTTTGATAAGTGGCCATCCTTTGGGTTAGGTTGAGTTGGGAAAAACCCTTTTTGGGTGCTATATTAACTTGCTTCCCCAGCAAAAAAAATGGTGGATCCAGTATATTCCCAATAGTCTTTTCATCCAAGGTCAACTGAATTTCATCAAAAGTAGGGAGCAAAATGACCTTCAGGATCTCTGAGTTCCCAATCAGCATAAGCTCTTATCTTTTCAGGGTATGGTGAAGGTTGGGAATCAGTGCAGTATTATTGTTATGTTATTATTGCTGTTCTTATATTATTATTATTATTATTATTATTATCAACTTCAAAACTAGATTTGAGTCAATACAAGGATATTATAGAATCATAGAGTTGAAAGGGGCCACACAGGCCATCTAGTCCAATCCCCTGCTCAACGCCGGATCAGCCCAAAGCATCCTAAAGCATCCAAGAAAAGTGTGTATCCAATCTTTGCTTGAAGATTGCCAGTGAGGGGGAGCTCACCACCTCCTTAGGCATCCTATTCGACTGCTGAACTACTCTGTGAAATTTTTTTCCCTGATATCTAGCCTACATCGTTGTACTTGTAATTTAAATCCATTACTGCATGTCCTTTCTTCTGCAGCCAACGGAAACAGCACCCTGCCTTCCTCTAAGTGACAACCTTTCAAATACTTAAAGAGGGCTATCATGTCTGTTGGAGACAAATCTATGCTGACTTCCCTGGATCACCAAATTGTCCTCCAGATGTTTGCAGATTGCTCCCTTTAATATCTGCTCTATTATCTTCCCCACAACAGAGGTCAGACTCACTGGTCTGTAGTTTCCCGGGTCATCCTTTTTGCTCTCTTTCAGTCCTCCGGGACATCTCCAGTCCTTAAAGAGGTCCCGAAGATGATGGACTTCTGCAAGTTCTCTGAAAAGTTCTTTGAGCACTCTCGGGTGCATTTCATCCAGCCCAGGGGATTTGAATTCATCCAGTGCAGCTAAATGCCTCTCGACAATCTCTCTGTCCATGTCAACCTGCCACCTAGATGCTATCCCTTGGCTACTGCCAACTCTGGATGTGCCTCAACCCTTTGACCTGTGGGAAAAAAACAGATGTAAAATAGGCGCTGAGCCTTTCTGCTTTCTCTGCATCCTCCGTTAGAGTTTGTCCATCTGCACCCAACAGTGGGCCTATTGCCTCCTTTACTTTACGTTTGCTCCACACATAACTGAAAAATCTTTTCTTGTTATAATGGGCTTCCCTGGACAATCTTAGCTCACTCTCAGCTTTGACCTTTCTGATTATTGATCTACAGTGTCTACTAACCTGTAGGTACTCTTCTTTAGAGCTCTGTCCTTCCCTCCATTTCCTGAACATCTCCCTTTTCTTTCTTAGTTCCTCTTGAAGTTCTCTGTTCATCCAAATAGGCTTCTTAGAGCTCCTGCAGTGTTTTCATCTTTCTGAGATGGTCATGGATTGAGCATGCAATAGCTCTTATTTGAGTAGTGCCCACCTTTCACATGCCCCCTTCCCTTCCAGCATTCTCGTCCATGGTATGACACTCATCATGTCTCTGAGTTTATTAAAGTTTGCCCTACGAAAATCCGACATCCGCGTCTGGCTACAAGCTTCCTTGCCCCTCCCCCCCATCTCAAAAGGAATTCTATAAGGACATGGTCACTTCCCCCTAGGATCCCCATCTCCACTCCATCCACCAACTCTTGCACACATCTGGGAAATTGGTCACCCATGATGACAAGGTCCTGCCGCTTGGATATTTTCCCAAGCTGCTCACAAAGTGCAGCATCCACATCCTCTCATTGGTCAGGTGGTCGGTAGCAGACACCAACCACCACACTGTTTGTTTTCCCCTCGCTTATTTTCACCCAGATGCTTTCCACTGTAGATGTGGTCTCCTTCACTAGAATTTCCTGGCAGGTAAGCCCTTTCCTCACATACAGTGCCACTCCTCCACCTCTTCGATCTATTCTGTTTTTTCTGAACAATTCATATCCATCCACTATTACATTCCAGCCATGAGAATCATTCCACCAAGTTTCTGTGATGCCTACTAGATCATACCTTTCCATCAGCATGAGAAGTTCTAGTTCTTCCTTCTTATTGCTCATGCTTCGGGCGTTAGTATAAAGGCATCTGAATCCTTTTACTTTTGGTTCCCTATGAGCTGGCCTTCCTAGTTGGGCTGCCCCCGATCAGTCTCCTTTCATACACTCCCTGTACTGAACGTCTCCTTCCCCTTGTGGCTTCAGTTTAAAGCTCTCCTGATGAATCTCCCCAGGTTCCTACCAAACACATTTCCCCCCCAACTTCGACAAGTGCAGTCCATCAGGTGCTAGTAGATGTTCTGGTTTTGTTTCAGTTTCTTTTATTATCAGTTCTGGATGTGACTGCACAAGCATTATATAGACAGTACCAGAATAGTAAGGGTCATGTTTATTGTGCAGATGGTCCCAGGTCTGATCCCAGGTGAAGACTAGAGGTATTTATTCATTTATCATATCGGCTGTGTAGTGTAGCCAGGGTATCCAAGGATTATCTGGCAGCCAGGCAAGGGACGTTCAGAGGTGGTTTGCCTGCCTCTGCATCACAACCCCTAATGTTCCTTGGAGGAACTGCCACCCAAATCCTAGGAGGTGTCCCATCCAATATTAGCCAGGGTTAGCATTGCTTAGTTTCCGAGATATAACAGGATCAGACTTTAATGGGCTATCCAGGTCAGGGCAGACTGGAAACTGGAGGACTTCAAAAGACATTTGACCAAAGCAAAGGGCTGCTGCCAGCCAGAACAGACACTTCTGAGTTAGACTGCTGATCTGATTTATTACAAGAAATTCCATGTGATTCTTCTTTGCACCTGGCTCATAACAAGGCAGTGAACTAATTAAAGTAGAATGATTGAGCTTTTGTTCTTTTGCCGCATAAAGAACTAATTGATTGCTGCTGTTGGCAATAGTCCTTCATACTACTTGGACCTGAGCAGCTTGTTTGGCATTAATATAGTTTGACAGTTCTATATAATATTGAAGATCATGTGTGCACCCATATTGTGCAAACTATCCTGACTATAAAATTGAACAGGAGTCAAGTGGCTTCTTAAAGACTCACAATCATTGGATCCATCCACAGTGGTGTTATTTATAGAGAGAACAACAAGCAACCGGTTGCTGTATAATACAGCTGCTGTGGATGGTCATGTCAAGCATCTGATGAAGTGAGGTCTGCCCCGTAAGCGCTCATACTGGAAAAAATATTAATAGTCTTCAAGGTGCCACTGGACTCTGGTTTAATTTTGCTGCAACAAGCTGATCTGGTTACCTCTCTGGAACTCTCGAGTGCGTACATCTTTCCTGGTCCTTTCACAAAAGTATTGATTCAAATATTCCTAATCTAGAAACAGTATTCTACTTTTCCCAGTTTTGTGTAACATAGATAACTTAATGTCATTGGTGAGCTTTTTTAAGGCAATAAATAAAATTGCTTGTGGGAACGCACAAGTGCCAATTGAGAGTGCAAGAAATTAACAGGAATTCTTGAAGATTTTCCTGCAGTCAGTCCCTTGCATTTGTGTTGTTATCAACACAACAGTTTAGATTATGAATCCAGCACTCATAAAACACATACTTGAGTGACAACTCCGCTTCTATGATGTGCATAGTAGAGTGTGTAGCTTATTGTGATATAACAGGCCAATTTTAAGAAGTGTACATTTTTTAAAGGTAAAAAAGGTAAAGGTATCCCCTGTGCAAGCACCGGGTCATGTCTGACCCTTGGGGTGACGCCCTCTAGCATTTTCATGGCAGACTCAATACGGGGTGGTTTGCCAGTGCCTTCCCCAGTCATTACCGTTTACCCCCCAGCAAGCTGGGTACTCATTTTACCGACCTCGGAAGGATGGAAGGCTGAGTCAACCTTGAGCCAGCTGCTGGGATCGAACTCCCAGCCTCATGAGCAGAGCTTCAGACAGCATTTCTGCTGCCTTACCACTCTGTGCCACAAAAGGCTCCTGTTTTTTAAAGGTAGGAGCACCATTTTTGAAATTCAACTACCACTGTATTTACAAAACTTAATTCTAGTTCAAGCCCGGCAGTGATACAAATCATATTCTTATTTCATTTAGAACATTTCCCAAGATTTTATTCCTAATGTTGAACATTTTCAGACTGTTTTCCTACGAACTCTTTTGGTGCTTCCAGACTTGTAGCTTGATCAGCTTCCCAGCTGGGGGGCTGGATAAAACAACTTTCTACATTACCTTTGTGAGTAGCAGTTAAATTTAGGCTAATCCTATTGGATTCTCTCCTAGCTCTTCTTTCACAGTTTCATTCAGACACTTTCAGTACTGTTTTGATAGTGTTGCCAGGTGGGTTTGGCAGATCTCCAAGTGGGAAAACAACTGTTCTCCAAATGACAGAAATCAGTTCCTTTAAGAACATAAAGAAAGCCTTGCTGGGTCAGACCAGTAGTCTACCTAGTCTAGCATCCTGTCTCAAAATATAGCCAACCAGTTCCTCTGAGGCTTTCCCCAAATGTTGCCTCCTAGTTCAGGGATTCAGAGGTTTGGTGCCTTTGGATGTGGTACCTTTGGATTCTTTACAAAAATGAATCCATGTATCTATCTAATCTCCATGGATCTATAAAATCCCCCTTTAAAGCTGTTTATTCTTATAGCAGCAGATTCCGCATTTTAATCACCCTTTGTGTAAAGCACTATTTCCTTTTGTCTTTCCTAAACCTATTGCCCATCAGTTTCTTTAAAGGTCCTCATGTTCAGTATCTTCCTTTTTTGGGAGGGGGGCGGGGAGAAAAATGTCTCTTTGGCTGAATCTGCACTAGGCTTTTTAACTCCGGTGATCATGAATTTTAAAAAGTCACGTACACATTATTTGATTTCCATTCTGATATTTAGCACTAAATTTTCCCTCTGCAACATGTATGATTGATCCGTGGTGACCCTGCCTTTCCACCGCAATATCCAGGAGCAGTTATTACTCACTACATTTGAGAAAAATGCTTCAAAAGCCCCAGTATTAAGTGTAAATCCCTGTGTTTTACCAGATTAACTTCCTCTATCATGCCTCCAATGCTGATGTAGAGGAGCAGTCTATTGCTGATTGGTCAGGGTGTCAGTTACAAGACTGCCTGGTTCCCTGTAGCCATTCCCTAGCAAGATTTATTTTTGCCCTCATTTCTAAAGTATCTGTGCTCCAAGCCCACACTTCTATGTGCCAGATTGTCTCCCCCCCACCGATCATTCAGGAAAATAAAAATAAACAAGCAGCCTCTTGCTCCATCCCCTCACTCCCGTTTGCTTTGGCCGTAGAACAGTAGGAAATAAACCCCTCTCCAGCCTTGTGCTTTTTCAGTGCCAGCTGGAGCTTCGCAAACCACTGTTCCCTTTCCCCCTTTGAGCTTCTCCAATCAAGCGGGAATGAGAGAACAGCCACACAAGTGTAGAATGCATTCTGTTTCAATTCAGTGAAAAGGAAAGAGGAAGACACAGGTTCAAATTGATCTGAATAGAGGGGGAAAAGAAAGTGCAAAACCACTCATCTCACGCATATTTTGATAAGCCTCTGTCACATCCCCCTTAGTCCTCTCTTTTCTAAACTGAAAAGTTCCAGACACTTCAGCCTTTCCTCATAGGGAAGGTGCTCCAACCTGATAATCATCTTGGCTGCCCTCCTCTGTATTTTTCCAACTCTGCAATGTCCTTTTTGAAATACCCTGATCTGTTCTTAGCATTCCAAAGGAACCTGTGGAATGCATTCTATTTGGGCTTAAATTAATGTGGTTTTAAATGGCTTCCAAGCATCTTTGGGATCTGACTCCCTTGTGTTTCCCAGTCAAGTTCCTTTTTACTATTACCCTCATTCGTGTTCTCTTTTTTGAAATCAAATGTTACAGTTTTGGTCTTTAGGGGTAACTTTCCATTGACCTGAATGCTGAACATAATAGCATCGTGGTCATTATTCCCAACTGGTATAACAACCTCTACTATGCTTACCAGGTCTTGTGTCCCACTCTAAACCCAGACCAAAAATCATTATCCCCCTAGTTGGCTCTGAGGCCAATACACAGTCATTTATGATGTCTAGGAATCTCATTTCTACAGCATGAATCAAACACATTTCCCCATATCACCGTGAAGGTAGTTGAGGTATTCCAATGTAATGACATTATCTGCTTTAGGCCCTTCTCTTATTTCCTTTTCCACCTTAAGGTCAGCTTCAAAAGTTTGATCAGGTGGGCAATAGTATACCCCACTTTTAAGCCACCGTTAGGCCCCAGTAGTCCCACACATATCACTTCTGTTAGGGAGTTAATTCCCTTGATGTTTTCTTATTTGTTTCTCTTTGATGTATGATACAACACAATCAACAACCTGTCTCTCCCTATCCTGCCTATATACCCAGGAATGACTGTATCCCATAGATTTTCCCCATTCCACCATGTTTCTGAGAGCCCTACTATATCTAAAATGTCACTGAACCCCAAGTGCTCCATTCCCCCCCCCCAAGTAAGTGCAGAACCAGCCAGTGTCCATGTGAGCTGGGTGGTCAGACACCTGACCCTGAACTGCTGTTGATCTGACTGGATATGGAAACAAGTGGGATAAAACTGAGACACAGATGCAGAAGATTGGTGGAGATTGCATGATGAAAAAGGGGGTGGGGTGGGAGGACATTGTGGGAAGTGCTGTGGAAATTTTAAACAGCAAATCATAGAGATTCATAAGGGGTAGAAAATGAGGGACAGGAAACAAGTTTCCCTCAGAAGTGGCTCGTAGGCACTTTGTGAACCTGACTCAAATAGGTTTGTATGAACAGGTAAATAAATTCTACTAGCATTCAGTTACTAAAACGGGTCTGTTTGGAATGACAGGAAAATTCACAGAATTTACCATGCTGATTCAGTTTACATTTTTTGCTTTTGAAAATATGGTATAGGCATTTTTAAAACATGAGCTTTTCAAAATATAAATTGAATCAGCATGGTGACTTTTATGCGGGGGGGGAAATAAACACTCACAGGTGTTTCAAACTACAACATTCTGATCTTCAGGATGGCATCTTACTAATTGAACTATACAGACTAGGTTGAAGCTGATAAAAAACATATGAAGATTTCCCTTGTTAGATCTGTGGGTTCAGAGACCAGGACACTGGGAGTTCATTTCAGCTCTTTATTGTGACCCCAGCTCAAAGGTTCAAGAGGCAAAACAGAACTAGGAAACCCACACAAACCCTGAAAGAACAGGGTTATATAAAAGAACAAAAGAAACTTACCGCCAGTATGCACTATTGATCAGTTTCATTTTCAACAGGCTGGATTTTGCACATGGATCTGACATGCACTGGCCAATTACGTACTCAGGTGTATGATCCTGCCTCAGACCCCAAGCCCGGTCCTTGGCAGATCTACAGACACAATATCCTGATGGGTTTAAAAAACCTTCCCCCCTACCCTGGCTGTGCAATGCGCATGTTGAGAGGACGAAGGGGAGAGACACAGGAGGGGATCCACAAGAAAGGCTTGTATATAGTTATCACACTCATGATGGACCCTGATTCATAAGTGGGGGGGGGAGGGCTTATAAATTTAAAAAAATGCTTTAACATTGTTGGAGTTTAGTCAAGATAAAGGCAGCAAACCTTTCTACTAAGATGGCTACCCAGAAGTCAAAGCAACTTTAAGAATCTCTCTTTACAATTTCGAAAGGCACTCCCTACTAGAAACTAGCCAATGAGGAAAGGCCACAACACAATGTTGGTGATGGAGGCATGGTCTCTTGGAGTGGGGAGGAGAAAATCCAATGAAATCATTCTGCTTGTGAATTTCCTTCACTTTAGGAGCTAAGAATGGGGGGAAACTGGGAGAATAAAATAGATATAAAGCTAATGGAAAAAAACTGAAGTCTGAAGGCAGCAAAAGCCATGCAGAAGGGAAAAGAAAGCCTGATGCTCCTGTGAAATGAAAGTGCATTAGCATGCAGAAGGCAAAAGGGGAATGCATGGCAAATGTGGAAGAAATCATCACTAAACATTATAAAGTTGAACTTG
Source organism: Paroedura picta (assembly GCF_049243985.1). Taxonomy (NCBI): domain Eukaryota; kingdom Metazoa; phylum Chordata; class Lepidosauria; order Squamata; family Gekkonidae; genus Paroedura; species Paroedura picta. The sequence continues at coordinate 71,731,013 of NC_135373.1, read as the reverse complement.
CATGCAGTCAACTCACTCCCTACCTGATTGGCCCTCCCAGGGGTGTGCTGCCAATGGGAAGATAGCACTCTGCCAATTAGGGCCAAACAGTACAAATTGCATTCTGCCAATGAGGGCCAATCAGTTGAAATTGCATGCAGACAATGCACACCCTGTCTGATTGGCCCTTCCTGGGGGTGGGCCGCCAATAGGGAGACAGCACTCTTACAATTTATTTATTTATTTGATTTCTATGCCACTCTTCCATATGGCTCAGGATGGTTTACATGCAACATCACGGGGGGATACGTGGAACTGACATATAACATAGTCAAATACAACAACAATAATATAACAATGAGGGCCAATTGTGGGGACAATTATGAAGATGACGACAAGAGCGATTTATATTTCTTACCTGCCACTCTCGGTATGCCAGCCTGTGGCAGGTTGCAACAATTAAAAAATCCCACAACAATAAAAGCCATTTAAAAACTCATTAAAACCACGCTACAATACAATGGTCAAAGGGTGATATACTTCCTGATGGGAGGGGCCAACCAGATCTTCTGCCTACACTAGCCTCAACCATAGACTTGTCCTCTTCTTTCTCTTCTTGCTGCTTCCTGGGTGGAAGAAGTACTGGCCTCTCTGAAAAGCCCTGCTGCTGGTAAGTTGCTTTATTCTCAGCCTCTTCCCACTCTCCATCTCCTCCAGGCAAGAGAGGGAAGCTAGCTCTTTCCTTTGCCTCTTGTGTTAGTCTTAGGTTTCAGCTCTCTGCTGGAAGGAAGCACAGATGAGCTGCAAATAATCAATATTTCAAAAACAGAATGCCAAGGGACAGAATATCTTAGTCCAATGAATCAAGGGATTTTTTCAGGTAGCCCAAGGTTATCAGTAGAAGAAGCAGATCACAGATTGTGTCCACAACCCAGGCCTCCCAGCCTCAAGTTAATATAGGCTGTCAGCAGCCTATCAGTCCTCATTCTATGATGACTCACAGTCCTTGCCAGTCAACAACTGTCTTGGTAACAAGTTGTGGTGCCGTTTAGATTGGAATTCTCTTCCATCACATAGCTGGCATTGCTTAATAGGCTCAGGTGAGCCAGGGGGCTGGCAAGGCAGGAAGCTACAGCTGGAGGCTGGGCAGAGGAATGAGAAGCTCCTATAACAACTAAGCTCTGGTTTGTCTGCAGCTCCATTCCCTCCTGCTGCTTAGAGTTCTATGCCTAATGAACATCAGCTTGGGATAAACTCTCATCCAGCAGAGGCTCAGGTGAAGCTGGGAGCTCCTGGCAATGCTTTTCCTCCAAGGAGTCCTCCCTAACAGGACCTGGGCTCACAACATCTCCCCATGGCCCTGCAGCTCACCATCGGAGTGCTTCTTGCTTTCCCTGACCCTCCCTCTCTTCAGAGGGGCTGGTGGGATCCAGCAGCCTTCCTAACCCAGCCTTTGGGAGATGTGGGAGGCAGGAAGGAAGCAGCCTCCTCACCCATGACCTTCCTTGCCCTGCCTGCCCTTTGGAATCATAGAATCATAGAGTTGGAAGGGGCCATACAGGCCATCTAGTCCAACCCCCTGCTCAATGCAGGATCAGCCCTAAGCATCCTAAAGCAAGAAGATGGAGGTGAGTGGGAAGGAGGCAGCCCCCATGGCCTTTCCCACCAAGTTTGGGCCTTGGGGGATGTGGTGGGAAGGAGGCAGGCCCCCCACAGCTTTTCCTGCCTGGCTGGAACACTTTCCTGTGAGTTCCTTGGGACACTTTCCTGGGAGTTCCTCATTGGTGTATACCTGAGTATGATAAGGGACATACCTGCTTAGAGCCAAACACTGCTTAGAGCCAAACACTTTTAGAGCAGCTGTCAGGAACACTTTGTTTGAAAAAAAAATTTGATAGCCCAAACAGGCTCTTAATAGCACTGAAGGAGAGGAAGAACTCCTGCCTCCCCCCACCAGTCATTTCCACACATGAACACTGTGCTGTGGGGGAGTTATTTTGCTGCTCTATGTGGTGTATCTGTGCACAAGGAGCAGCCAAATAAGGGAAATAACCACTCAGCACAGTTTTTGGACCATCCTGGGGGGGGGACCAGGAGCCTTTCCTCCTCCACTTCACTATCTGAATTCTGTTTGGGCTCTCTGTTTTTGGAAGTTGTTTCCTGCAACTCTGAGTTGCAGGAAACTGTTAAAAACAGTAATGTTTAGTTTGGCCCTCAGAGAGACTGAAGCAGAAGGGGAAAACATGACAATGTTCTTAATTTATATTTCGTAATATTGCCATGAAATGGAGCCCTTGTCTGAGAGCTGCATTTCATATTTCTAAAAAAATAACAGCATTTCTAGAATATCTTTCCTGTATTTTGTTACTGGTTTTAATTCCATGCTAATGCAACTGTTTTCATTGAGGTTATTCATTTGTAAATGGGTGTCCTGTTTGTGCTGAGGAATTATCTTCATGAGAATCTGTTTCTTTCTTGGATAGTTGATTAATCTTACTTTTTATGCATTACGTGATACATAATTTTTCAGATAATATGATTTTTAAGGATTATTAAAGTATTATATCAACACATGCAGCAATACTATGGCAAGTTTGTACCTGGTTGCAATAGTAATTAAGTAGTATGCAACTATTTACAGACCAGACTTTCACTTGGCTTCCAAAATGGATGGCATTTTTATGAAGTGAACTGAAAGAAAAATGGATTTAATGATAGAATACCACATTTGGAGATCAGCTGCCTATTATCCTGTGTAGAACAGAGAGTGGGGAAGCTGCATCTGATCTCTAAGGTAAGGAGAGGCCAGATCAGGAAGAGATAGAAATTGGCACTTTCAGATAATGTGGACATTAAAGCCCCCTTAATTATGTGGTCAGAGGCATAGTTTATCAACTGGAAGAAATTTCATTTATTAGGAAACTGAAGAAGTCATATCTACTTTGTAATACTTTATTCTTCCTCCTAAGGATGATATGGTCACATGCCACACAAAATGATAATTTGAAGAATAAAATACTGACAGTGGAACAAGGCTCCAAGATGTTAGAACAAAAAGAGGAAGAGACCCAAAGTTCCCTGGATAAGAAGAATACTAAGTGTGTACATTCAAATAACAAATTACCTGATAATCACTTCATTGTTATGAGTAATCTAAATGGAAAATTTAATGATAGCCAATTAGATCTGAAAATGTTTAGATCTGGCCATTATTCTGGTGCTTGGCTATGTGGCTTGCAAGGACAGCCTGTGTTGCAGACTGGGGAGCTGGTCCTGGACCGCTAGGAAGTGGGGAGAATTCAACCATCCTCCAAGAAGTCTTCTGCTAACAGAAGTAGCTGGAGTTGGAGAAAGTCTCCATAAGTTGGATAAAAGTTTGAAACTTTGCTCAATTGCGTAGTAGGATCTACCCCACTGTCTGCAATACAATCTAATCATATGTGCACTGCAATCAATACTGCAAGAAAAAGACAAAAAGCTTAGGGCTAAATCTGAGCCATGAAAGATCAGTGGTAAGGCTTCATTTGTGATCTTGTAAAGTTTTTGATGTTCTTTAGAACCAGTTCAGGCATATTTTTCTGTCTCCTGTCACTGTCTTACACCAGCAGGTGGCAACTTATTTGTCCCATCTGATGTTCTCTCGGTGACCCTTCTCCCTGCAGTTTTAACTGTTCTGCTTGTTTTATAGATATGTCTTAGCTTTGTATTTAATATGCTTTCATAATGTTCTGTTCTAATTGTTAGTTGCTTTAGTGGCTCTGATTGTATAGAAAGGTGAGAGAGAAAATTTGTAAATAAATAAATAAGCATACTTCTGACACTCAGCTCAATTTCTCCGTTTCATCAGAAACAGGTGAAGGAGTGAACGTTTCCCCAGCTCCTCTTATGCTCTAGATCAGATGTCCACAAACTTTTGAGCCTGTGGAATTCTGGCATTCCATGGTAGGTACAGCTACAAAATGGCTGCAACAGGAGGTGGAGCCAGCCACAAAATGACTCATCCAACTTACCATTAATCATACCATTAAGAAGTTGTGGTGTGGTGTCAGCTGCTGCCAAGGAAATGTTTAAAAAATCTGCACAATCAATCAAACTACAAATGGTCAATCAGAAGATTTCCTCAGCAAAAGCTCTACCTGGCCCCTCCCCTTTCTAGAAGCATGTGATGGGTGCCAGGAAAGGTGTTGGTGGGTGTCATGGTGCAATGGGAACCATGCAGGAGATCCCTACTGTAGATGTAAATACATGTATACAGATACATGGGAGTAAGTTTACTCAGAAAATCATGTGTAAATCTTCACTGCAGAAGAAAATACCTATAGATCTAGCATATACCAAATAGAAACATGATGTGTGTCACTATGTGAAACCAAGACTTACTTTCATGCTAGGATTTGTGAAACGTGTGTATGCTGATGTCCTGCGAACTAGTTCTAAATGCCAATTAACTCCATGCCAATTCACTCCATGCACTGCCAGTGCATCTTTAAATCCTTCTTAGTCATATTCCCTGGAATTTCAGGGAGGATCTCATGATATTTTGGATCATGGACATTAAGCTGTGATAGTCATTTCCAAACCTCAACCCTATCCCTGGTGCATAAAATGAGAGATTCTCAAGCTTCACCTTAGATGGAACCCTTCCCTTCGGCTGTATAGAAGTTATTTCATTTGCAGACCCAGGATTAAGTCCTTGCATTGCCAAATGTGGTACTTTCCCCTAGCTGACCCTGAAGTCTGTTAGGTGTACATCAACCCCTTAACTCCCCAGGCCTCAGAATGGGGAAAGCAGGGGTTCGCAATCTATGGCTCCTCTCTCTCTCATGACAATCTTTTCTCACAGTCCAGGGGCAGAATCTATGGCAGGAGTGGCCAAACTGTGACTCTCCAGATGTCCATGGATTACCAGTTGCTATGACCCCTGCCACCTCTGATCTACAGCTTCCTCCATAGACTGTTGTGGAAACTGCCTTATATGGGTTGCACTTGGCCGTGCTTCTTTTCCACCCTCCCCCAATGCCAGGCCCTCTATGTGGTGTAGCCTTTCTACCTGTCCTTTCTACGATGGCCCCCTGTAGCTGCCGCCTGTCATCCCCTGATTGGCTGTCTCAGGAGGTCTGCCAGAGAGGAAATTTGTATCAGCTGGGCTGGGTCAGCTTTCAGAGGGCCTGCCCAAACCCAGTGGTGCCATGATGCCTGTTCTGTCTCCTCCCCACTGGCCTCCTATTTTTCTGTAGTGCTGCCCTGCCCATTGCTAACTTTCTGCTGCTGCTCTGACCTGGATAACCAAGGCAAGCCTGATCTCATCAGATCTACAAAGCTAAAATGGGCTGACCCTGGCTACTATTTAGATGGGAGATCCTCCAAGGATGTGGGTGGTAGTTCCTCCAAGGAAACTAGGGGCCATGGCATGGAGGCAGGCAGTGGCAAACCACTTCTGAACATCCCTTGCCTGGTGGCTGGACAATCCTCGGATCTCCTGGCTCTATGACACCTGTCATAAATAAAATAAATAATACTTCTGCTGCCACTCTAGTCTTCTAAGGCTTGTACCAGCTGCAGTGAGTTTTGGGTAGCCACCCTTGCTGCCCTTGTCAGTTGATTTCCCTTTGGGCATGACTCCTAAGGCTGGGCTCAGTCTCAGACAAAAGATATTCCAATGTTAAGAGTGACGGACACATAAATTGCTCCAGAGCATGGAGCTAACAGCGGAATAATAAACCATAAATGCTTTTCTTACATAGAGAAAAGTCAGGTAATTTCTGCTACCCAAATGCTATTTTTTAAACTTTTTGTGAAAGTTTTTATTTAAACGGTTAAGAATGGACCATACACGTACTGAAGTTATGGAAAGATAAGTGGTGCATGTTTTTAGTGCATGTTCAAAAATAACATGTAGAATTTATGCCCTAGACATTGCATGTTAACTAACCAAGCAGAAACAGAATGATGTCTGATCAGATAGCCATCAGAATTTCATTTTTCTTCACCGAAGTGCTTCTAGCCTATCTGTCCAATAAACACCTGCAACTGACTAATGCAGAAATTAGTCTGAGCTGTATCCTAACAGCTCCGTGGCTCTCTGAGGTTCCTTTTAGTGCTCATAAGAGAGAGGGGTTTAGTCTACTAAACCATCTGTCAGCAGAGAATTGGCATGTTGCAGAAACTTACTAAATATGGAATCTTTCTTTTGAGATATATAGAAAATTTAAACTGTTTAAACCAGTGAATACCTACTACCAAGATACACAGAAAGCCATAAGTATAGGATGGACAAATTCATGGAAATGTTTGTATTATGTGGAATTATGCTCTTGTTTTCTAACCATTTACTATCTTTTATTTGCTATGCTCTGTCAATACATTTTCTGATGCCCCACCAACTCTAAATGCCAGAGCACTGAGCTCCTACCCTATCCACACGGACCATCAGAGGCACTTTCGGGATTAGCCAAGAATCCGCTTTAGCAATGTATTCATTGATTTCAACACTAGTAAGAAAAAAGGCTGCTTTTCTTAGGTGTCTTCACAAAGTATTTTACTCACGAATTTGCAGAGAAACTGTGTACTTTGCTTAGTGAGAAGATCACATACATGTCTGTTTTAGTGGGTGCACATACTTTGCAAAGCCATTATTGGCAGATGTTTCCCAAGATGTGTAGAGACTCAAAGCACACATTGTTTGTTAATGAGGTACAAGAGAACCGCATAGGAATATTAAAGAGAAATACCAGTCCTATTACCAATTATCTGCTTGTATGACCAAAACAGATGCAGGTAATCAGATGGGATTTTTAGAAGAGAGGGGAAGAGCTGTTTTATGTACCCTGCTTTTTATTACCTGAAGAAATCCCAAAGCGGTTACCAATCGCCTTCCCTTCCTTCTCCCACAACAGACACCCTGAGAATTCTGAGAGAACTGTGACTCGCCTATGGTCACCCAAGCTACTGCATGTGGAGCAGGAGTGGGGAATCAAACCCAGTTCTCCAGATTAGAGGCCATCACAACCACCACACCAAGCTGGCTCATTTTCGGTACATACTATGGACTTTGAAATTACAGCTTCTTGATCTTCAAACATGATTCCTTTTTATTGCAGAGTTCCTTCCAAGCCCATTTGACACCTGTAAAATAGCAGGCACAGGAGAATACTAATTTTTCTTAATCCAATTCTATTTTTTTTTCTTGCTTATAATCTTAGGACTTTAAATATACCCTGATGCTACTGGGTTAATTTGCCTAATATTTTTCTTTGACAATAAGATGACTGTGGCATTTCTTTTTCATTGAATATTTCAGCATATTCTAAATATTTAATAGAAATATTGATGATACTTCACAAACTTGAAGATGGGAAGCGTGTTACAAGTAAGAATTAATATTACAGAAGTGACCATTATAAAAATAAATGTAGGAATGCCATCAAGCCTGGCACAATTCAAGTCTTGAATCTGATCTTTCCTGATGCCACCTTTTTAACATTGCATGTCACTTTCCTATATATTTACATTAGGTTCATTTCAAATATTTGAAAGCCAATGGGTTGAAGCCCAACAATAAGGTGTCTTGCACATGGAAGAAGTTTTCCCACCCATGAAAGGTGTCCTTCTGTTCATGAAAGACACTTTTAGATCCAGCCCATAATATCTGCCTACCTATGTGAGTGCAAAATCTGAAGCACTGCTTTGGGGCTTTGTTAGAAACTACACAATTCCTGCCAAAATATGTCAAGCTTTTCAGCTTCACGAAATTACTAATTTGTTCCTCAAAGTGTAAATCAGCCTAAGAAAGTTTGCAAAGGGCTCCAAACAGTCACTTTAAAAAACGAGGACAAGAATAATTTATCTCTGATAAATAGTACATATTTTGAATGCTAGGTCTGAGTTTTGTCCCCATTTTACTCTAGGATGCAAGTATTTAAAAAAAAAACGCCCTTATTTGCCTAGAACTGATTATTCCATGGCTTAGGCTTGTACCCTGTTGTGGTGGTTTGGCTTCAATGCAAACAGCAATACTTTCAAAACTGCTTATTAGTTTTGCCTTCACAACTAGGGTTGCCAACTCTGGGCTGGGAAATTCCTGGAGATTTAAGGGTATAGGGAGGGGAGGGACCTTAACAGGGTATCATGCTCTTGACTCCACTCTCCAAACAGCCATTTGCTCCAAGAGAATTGATCTCTATAGTCTGGAGTTCAGTTGTAATTCCAGACACTCTCCATGCTCCACCTGGCACTTTGCAACCCCATTTTAAACCCAGGACGTGTCACTGAAGAAGTCTCCATCTGCCCCTGCCTCAAATCCCAAGAATAACCTTGTTTCTCTAACATTTTTCAATAATTAAGATTTTGTTCTCAGCTTAGAAATACAGAAGACAGTTTAACTTTTGCCCAATACCAGTTTCTTGGAACTGTAATAAAATCCTGATCACGTATCTTTCCCCCACCATTCCTTCCCTGTCCTGACCCTCTTCCCTTGGCTACGTTTTACATTAAGCCAATGACAGTATGAGAGCTGAATTGTGGCTTTTCTCTGTCATGTCTAGTTTGACCTTGAAACCACAAAGAGTTGTATAATTCAGAGTACCTGGTTTATATCGTTCTAACTATGGCCTGGTTGCTTCTTGACCTTATCCTGGGTAAACAGCAAAATACAAATCTCAAGCTCTGTTCTCTGAGTCTTTTCTTTTTATGGCTTGGAGTCTTTATTGCTCCCTTAAGTCTCTTGGTATTCTTCACCAAAGCACAGTTAATATATATATAAAAAACTTTCCTTGAGTTCACAGATATGGGGGGGGGGAATGCTTGCTTTCAGTTGTCAAAAGTATTATATAGTCTCTCTCTGCCTCACCCATATTTTAAAATAACGTGATGTTAAAAGGTTCATACAAGTTGTATATGAGGGTCCTTAGTGAGTATCTTCATACAGCATCAGATAGAGGAGGTTTTGTTTCAAAAATACAAAGTTATATAAGGTCAAAGGGGTTACAGACGGAACCTTTCTATCACTTTCTATAGGGATTATAAAGTCACAAGACCGGATGCCAGAAGTTCAAGATAGAATTTGCTACAGAATTCACAGCAAAAATTCTTCTACACCTGTCATTTAAGAACTTCTGCTAAAACAAAACTCTAATGGGAATTGATACCAAAACTTATGGTCAAATGTTTTAGCACTATGTAGGCACACAGATCACATTTTTCCTGTTTAAGTAACTTGAGGCAGTGAAAGGAATGAAAGAGAAGGAAAGATGAAGAGCTGTTCTTTATACCCCACTTTTTACTACCTGAAGGAGTCACAAAGCAGTTTACAATCAGCTTCCCTTCCTCTCCCCACAACAGGCTCCCTGATGAGAGAACTCTGAGAGGGTCCTTATGTCACCCAGCTAGCTTCATGTGGAGGAGTGGAGAATCAAACCTGGGTGTATTCTGCACGGGGCTTTTTACCCACTGCCAGCTCAAATAAATCCCTCTGTCTACACTGAATTTGATTTCCACTTTGATTTGGGGTGCTTTAAATTTTCCCTTTGCAACATGCATGATCTGGAGTGGCCCTACCTTTTCCCTGCGATATCCAGAAGTGTTTATAACCCTCAATATTTAAAAAATGCAGATCTCTGCTTTTTGCGAATCAACTTCCTGCCTCATGCCTCCAACGCTGTAGCAAAGCAGTCTTCCCTGACTGGCCAGGGCATCAGTTCAAAGACTTCCTGGTTCCTGGTTGCAAGGCTTGTCTTAAAGTGACTGTGCTCCAGAAGTCCTAACTTCTCTCAGCAGAGATTTGCCTCTTGGATTTATTCCCCCCTCCTCTGCAGTCTCCAATCCTCTCCCCCCATTCTACAAATGTAGTTGTATGTGGGATATCCAATACACACACTGAGACTGGGTGTCCAGTTTTTATAGGAGATTTGTATCCTCAGGCTAGTGTTTGGTACACCTGATCTTCAAAACAATGTACTTGATGAAATTATATGTGTAATAAAAGGAACCCAGAAGGCAGGTGATAGTCTAGTCCAGTATTGGACAGGATCCCAAAGGCTTCTGAGGATAGAAAAAATACCTGTGATTGCTTTGGGTAGACCCTGGATGAGCATCTCAGGAAAAGAAACAAAACCATAGTTACATCACCTGAATGAGACACAAATTACAAATGGATTCTTGATAATTCTGGGATTGCAGGACACAAGCTGGATTAGGTGAGTTTGGCTGTTAGTCATGACTAATGGGGTTCTGTAGGTGAGGTGGGAAAATTGCTTAGACTGATGAGATTAGTAATACTCTTAGGTGCACGATTGTTATGCAAATGAACACTGTTTATAGAGTGGGGAGAGAAAGCCAGTGGTCGAGTAACCCCTGTGGGCCAATGATGATGACACCTGAGAATTCCAGGCAGCTCCTTGAAAGTATGGCGTCTGGCTGGAGAATACATTCTCCACTCCCCCATATACAGCCAGCTGGGTGACCATGGGCTAGATACAGTTCTCTTAGAGTTCTCACAAAGCAGTTCTCTTAGAGCTTTCTTATCCCCACCAACCTCACAGGGCGTCTGCTGTAGGGAGAGGAAGGGAAAAGTGTATGTAAGCCGAAGGCTCAGGGTGGTTTACAGGAAACAACAAAATAGTACAGGTAACATCATTAAAGTAACAGTAAGGTGGTAGCAATAACAATAACATTTACATAATAACAATAACAACAATAACATTAAAGGAAGATGAAACTGCAAGAGCCTTAGCTCAACTCGTACTGAGACCCAGGGGTTGGGTGGATTTGTTCACAGTCATGGTAGGAGGGGAGGGCTTGGGGGCCAATTGGACGCAATGGACAGGTTGGCCTCGACCAAATACCTGGCGGAGGAGCTCCCTTTTGCAGGCCCTGTGGAACTGCTTTAGTTCTGTCAGGGCCCTGATGTCCTCTGGGAGCTCATTCCACCAGGTGGGGGGCAGAATGGAAAAGGCTCTGGCCATGACTTACTTTTGGGTTCCTTTGGGTAGTGAAAAGTAGGATATAAAAACAGCTCTTTTTCATCTGTACATGTGATAATTACTTTTTGGTACCCCCAGGGCTGGCAGGAGCTAATGGTTATTGAAGTCCATGGATGTCGGAAGAGCCACAGTTTGGCTACTCTACAGGGTCTCAGGCAAAGGTTCTTTCATATCACCTCCTGATACTTTTACCTGAAGATCCAGCGGATTGTACCTGGGACCTTCTGAATGTAAAGCAGGTTCTCTGCCAGAGTCTTGCCCCCCTAGATTACAACCACACAGTCCTTCTACAAGTAGTTTAAATCAATTGGTTTAACTGTCTCATGCAGTTTAATCCCATCCTTCCTCCAAGGAGCTCAGGGCACCATATATGGTTCTCCCCTTCTCTCTTTTATCCCAACCCCAACACTGTGAAGTGGGTTAGGCTAAGAGAGAGTGAGCCAAGTTCACCCAATGAACGTCACAGTTTATTGGGGTCCCCCAGGTCCTCTTCTCATGCTCAGGCCAATGGAAAATTATTTCTCTTATTCTCATAAGTATCCTGTAAGGTGGTATTCCCCAACCACCGGGCTGCGGCCCGGCACTGGGCCATGGAGGCCTCAGTACTGAGCCGCGGGGGGAAGGGAGGTGTGGACACGGGTGCACCATCAGACTCACCTCCCTCCCCCCCGTGGCGCGTGCTCGCTGCGCCCGGAGCAATTGGCCACCTCCTGGTGCAGTGAGTGCTGCGCTGTGGGAGGGAGGCACCGGCTTCTGCAAACACGCAGGTGCAGACTTGCCGCACCTACGCGTTTGCACCTTCTGGCATGCCAGCACCTGCAATCACACAGGTGCAGACCTGCCGCACCTGTGCATTGGTGGGCGCCAGCGTGCCAGTGCCCGCGCCTCCCCCCTGCAGCACTGTACTCGCTGCACCGGGGAGGTGGCCGACTGCTCCCAGCGCAGCGAGCACCGGGCTGCGCCGCACCATGGGGGAGAAGCACGCCTGCTGGTTTGCAGGCACTGGTGTGCCCGTGCTCACGCCTCCCTCTCCCCTGGTCCCCCTTCCCCCCCACCAGTCTTCAGCCCGAGAAAGGTTGGGGGCAACTGCTGTAAGGAATTTGTGTCCATAACTTATTATTTGTATCATGTTGACATATAAAATATGTCCAGGTTTCAAAGGACAGAAGGCATTTCTGTGAACCCCAGGGGTTCACTAATACTCATGACTATCTTCCTTGGAAATAAATCATTGCTTCGGGTAAACTGTTTAAAGGGAGAAAAACAACAAATTTGATTGGGTTAAACGTGAGTCTCTTATATGAGCCTAAGTAGAAAGCTGGATCTTTGCCCAGAAAAGGAAAATGAATAACATAACCAAAAAAAGAACCATTACATAATTAGAAGCACAAGATCTGCTGGCACTTATCTTGAAATTTGTTAACAGAAAGAGGAACTTTCTATACTTAAATATAGTTTCTGAACATTTATATTTCATTCTAATAAAGTAAATTCAGTGTTGAACATAAATGGATCATATATCATCATCATTTTAACTGATTTTATTAGTTCAGTGTGAAATGTTAATTGGTCACATCACTGACAAAATGATGCTTGCAGAAATTAGAAATTCATATTTTACACTTTGTAAATTAATAGGAAATAGAATTTTCCCACGAAAATGAAGCCATTATTACATTTAGAAATATGTTGTCCTATTACAATTTTCTAAAACCAAATGTAATGACTAATACCTCTGGAAATCCTGTAATTCATCTATATGAATGAGAGACAGACCCTCAAAGTATTAAGTGGCTATGTTAAACCTAGCTGCAATTGCAAGTAATTTGGAGAAGTCACCCTTGAAGTGCTGTAGTTAGGCTGTTTAAGCAGCTTAGCTGTAGCTGTGTCATGTGCTCTAGGGAATCCTTTGGTTAAGGTGGGCTCCTGCCCACTTCCTCTTTCTTCAGCAAGAGCAGTTTGGTGTGATTTGCAGAAACAAGAAGCAGCCATTAAGGTTGTCAGCTCTCCATTTGCTGATGTGTGAGATGTAGTCTGCTTGCAGCCTAGACACAGAGGCTTGAAATGTCCTGCTATTGTAACGACCTTTTACACTTTTGCGCACTGCTTCAGTAAGGAGACTGAAGCAGATGAATCGGAAATATATTTTGTAAATAATCTTTCCCAGTAAAGATTTATCTCTTTTAAATCTCAAATCTCAAAGCACTGTGAGTCTGGGTCTATACCTTATCCACAAAGGTAACTAATAACTGCATACTTTCAAAATGCTCTGTTACTCTGCAGCTTTATTCTCTAGGGGAACTCAGGACCAATCTATTCAAAAAGTCCCACCAACTCTTCATGTCAACAAATTTTGGGGCCCAATTGCTTGGGAAGTATCAAGGCAAGAGAAACCTTCCCTAAATATTCATTTCAAAAGTCACCTAGACCCTTAAGAACTGGGCAGAGCAATCCAGCATTGTGCCTGCACTTTGGCACCAGTGCAGGTGCACTTCCATAGGGGGATAGTCAGATGGTGGACCAGTGAAGGAAAATATGCCCATACAGTGTTGCTAGGTGCTGTTGCGGCAACATTCATGGCAACCCCACCACAGCATTCCAGTTGGGCATTGTTGGGAAGTTGGGACAGCACGATGGATGTGGCAGGCAGGAACATTGGGATTTATGACTCAAGGAGGTTGAGAGAAGTGTCCAACACTCTCAGGGGGCAGATAGAAGTGGACCAGAGGAGTGACACTCCTCCTCTGCCTCATACACCCTTTAAACTGACCAGCTCCTGTTACAAGACATGGCCACCTGTCTGTGTTATGGTTGGCATAACTCATCAGCCTCATGATGGACAAGAATGTGCATGTGAAGGTGTACAGCAGGTTGCCCACTCTATCAAGGGCATCTTCATGTCCACCTGTGACACTTCCCTACAGAAGGCACAATGTTCCTGTTTAAATATTGTTCTGGTTGACATGTTATGATTGTTATATTTGTTATACTTGTTGCAAAGTTCTATGTAACTTTGATGTTACCGTATTTGCCGGTGTATAAGACGACTGGGCGTATAAGACGACCCCCAACATTTCCATATAGAGTTTGTTACATTACATTACAGTACTATGGGCCACTATGGGCAGCTTTGTCTATCCCAACTGAAGTGCACCTGGCGTATAGGACAACCCCCCCACTTGGAGGCATGATTTTCAGGAGGAAAAAGTAGTCTTATACGCCAGCAAATACTGTATATGCCGTTGTTGGTAAAGGAAATTATCATAATCAGAACTCAGTTCTATTGAAATGACCAACTATTCAGTTATACAAACAAAAACAAGATGGTTACTGCAATCATCTTTTAATGTGAAGACCCCTTATCCTTGTTCTTCTCTCAATTTCTTACTGGGGGAAAAATAAGATAACAAATAGCAAAGATACAAAAGTATTCGATTACTACGGGATACATTTTCATAGAATCATAGAGTTTGAAGAGGCCATACAGGCCATCTAGTCCAACCCCCTGTTCAACGCAGGATTAGCCCGAAGCATCCTAAAGCATCCAAGAAAAGTGTGTATCCAACCTTTGCTTGAAGACTTCCAGTGAGGGGGAGCTCACCACCTCCTTAGGCAGCCTATTCCACTGCTGAACTACTCTGACTGTGAAAAACTTTTTCCTGATATCTAGCCTATATCGTTGTACTAGAAGTTTAAACCCATTACTGTGTGTCCTCTCCTCTGCAGCCAGCAGAAACAGCATCCTGCCCTCCTCCAAGTGACAACCTTTCAAATACTTAAAGAGGGCTATCATGTCCCCTCTCAACCTCCTTTTCTCCAGGCTGAACATTCCCAAGTCCCTCAATCTATCTTCATAGGGCTTGGTCCCTTGGCCCCAGATCATCTTCGTCACTCTCCTCTGTACCCTTTCAATTTTATCGACGTCCTTCTTGAAGTGAGGCCTCCAGAACTGCACACAGTACTCCAGGTGTGGTCTGACCAGTGCCGTATACAATGGGACTATGACATCTTGTGATTTTGATGTTATGCCTCTGTTGATACAGCCCAAAATGGCATTTGCCTTTTTTACCGCTGCATCACACTGCCTGCTCATGTTTAGTTTACAATCCACAAGTACCCCAAGGTCTCGTTCACACACAGTGCTACCTAGAAGCGTACCCCCCATCCAGTAGGCATGCTTTTCATTTTTCTGACCCAGATGCAGAACTTTACACTTATCTTTATTAAATTGCATCTTGTTCTCATTTGCCCATTTTCCCATTGTGTTCAGATCTCGTTGAACTCTGTCTCTATCTTCCGGAGTATTTGCCAGTCCTCCCAATTTGGTGTCATCTGCAAACTTGATGAGTAGTCCCTCCACCCTCTCATCTAGATCATTAATAAATATGTTAAAAAGTACCGGGCCGAGCACCGAGCCCTGAGGTACCCTGCTACTCACCTCTCTCCAGTCTGATGAAACACCATTGACAAAAACTCTTTGAGTGCGGTTCTCTAACCAATTCCCTATCCACCTAACGATCTGAAAATCCAGATTGCAGTCCTTCAACTTATCCATCAGAACATCATGGGGAACCTTGTCAAAAGCTTTACTAAAATCCAAGTAAATGACATCAACCGAATTTCCCCGATCCAGCAAATCTGTTACTTGGTCAAAAAAGGAAACTAGGTTGGTTTGGCAGGACCTGTTGGAGACAAATCCATGTTGACTTCCTTGGATCACCAAATTGTCCTCCAGATGTTTGCAGATTGCTCCCTTTAATATCTGCTCCATTATCTTCCCCACAACAGAGGTCAGACTCACTGGTCTGTAGTCTCCTGGGTCATCCTTCCTCCCTTTTTTGAAGATCGGAATAACGTTTGCTCTTTTCCAGTCCTCCAGGACATCTCCAGTCCTTAAAGAGGTTCCAAAGATGATGGACAAAGGCAGTGCAAGTTCTCTGGAAAGTTCTTTGAGTACTCTCGGGTGCATTTCATCCGGACTAGGGGATTTGAACTCATCCAGTGCAGCTAAATGCCTCTCGACAACCTCTCTATCCATGTTAACCTGCCACCCAGACACTATCCTTTGGCTACGGCCATCTCTAGATGTGCCTAAACACTTTGACCTGTGGGAAAAAAACAGTTGTAAAATAGGCACTAAGCCTTTCTGCTTTCTCTGTATCTTTCGTTAGAGTTTGTCCATCCGCACCCAACAGTGGGCCTATTGCCTCCTTTACGTTTACTTTACGTATTTTGAAAGTAGTTAAATCCACCCTCAGCAATTAACAGGTATTACAGACCAATCCTGGGTGGAATCAGAACAGAGATCCAACTGAGCCTTATGCTGGCATTGGGGCAGGCTACACTAACGCAGGGCACCAGAGGTGCTATGCCAATGAGTCTGGATGATGCAATGGCACAAACTTGCACTGCATGCAAAGATGTAGGCTTCCTAGGGGGCATGGCAGCAGTTAGGCAACTTCCAAATTGTTTTCAGCATGGCAACCCACCAAAGGTGTGCTGGAAAAATAGTTTTGCTTTGTGATTATTTTATAAGGATAGAATCACATTCAGTCACATAACAAATTTATTTGTGCATATGGTTTTCCTCAAGTGTAAATTGTAGTTTACATCCATATAACTGGCATCTATTGACTATTTGCAAATTGCTGTGTCATGGTATTCCTTTGACCCAAATTGCTTACCAAAGTGAAATATTCATAAACTTGTTTCATTTACAAATGCAGACACTAAGACAAATGCAAAAGCATGTGTAACTGCATTTTATCCTTGCCTCTCTTTTTTTCCTTCTAATTCTATTCCTATCTCCATCTGCAAGTTAGATTATGTAGACCGGTGCTCCCCAACCACTGGGCTGCGGCCTGGTATTGGGCCATGGAGGCCTCGGTACCGAGCTGCGGTGGGAGGGAGGGAGGCGCTGGTGCCGGCGCACCAGCAAGCACTCCTCCCTACTCCCCCTGCAGCATGTGCTTGTTGTATCGGGAGCGATTGGTTGCCTCCCGGCGCAATGAGCGCCGTGTTGCGGGGGGAGGTGCAGGTACGGGGACCTCCTCCCACAGCGCACTCCAAGCACAGCAAGCGCTGTGCCATGGGGGTGGGGTGGGAGGGAGGCACACCTGCTGGTTTGCAGGCACTGGTGTGACAGCGCCCGTGCCTCCCTCTCCCCCCTCGGTCCCCAGGCCTCCCCCCCAACCCGAAAAAGTTTGGGGACCGCTGATATAGACCACTCCAGCAAGTGTGCTGCAGTCTGATCACTAAGCACTTTCTTTTCTCACCAATCCAAGAAGCTCAGCAATCTGTCTGGCTTATTTACTTCCTTGCAAAAAGAGAGCAGCTGACAGAAGACCAGTATGCTGCCCTAGCCGGGCACACGCAGGGTTAGTCCAGAGGAATGCACACTTGCCGAGTCAGCCAAGTTCAGAGTGCAGAGTAGTCAAAAGTCCAGTCCGGGTCTTATCCGAAGCCTTGACAGCCAACATTCAAAGGAAAACCGAAAGGGGGGAGTTGTTAATCACACCAAGGTCGATGTCGGAGAGTTGTTCAGGAATAAATCAAGTCCACATTACCTATTCGTAGTCAGTCGTCGTATCAAGGGTCATCAAGCCGGGAATCAGTCAGACAAAGCTTCGCTGAGGCATAGGTAATCCGGAACCAGGTAAAGGCAACAGGTGGGCGTGTGCACAAGTTGTATCCACGCTGAGAACTACTTCTGCTGTGCTTAAATGCAGGCTGAGCTGACAGGCTAAGTGGTTGCACTTGGTACTCAGTCTCCATCCCTTGAATCAGCCCCACCTGGGCCCCACTTAGCTTCCTCCCTTGCTCTAAGCTGAGCACTTTGACAGCACGCTGTCAACACCATTCTTCTGCATTTCCTCATGTGCTCTGGAGATGAGTCTGGACTGTGAAGCGGTGTTGCTGCAGGCTGAGGTGCTGCTGGCACAGAGGGCATGATGTCTGCCTGGCTGGGACCTGGTGGTATGTCCCTGGCTGGGACCTGGTTGAGAGCCAGTTTGGTGTGGTTAGGAGTGCAGACTTCTAATCTGGCATGCCAGGTTCGATTCTGCACTCCCTCACATGCAGCCAGCTGGGTGACCTTGGGCTTGCCACGGCACTGATAAAACTGTTCTGACCGGGCAGCGCTCTCTCAGCCTCACCCACTCCACAGGGTTATGGGGAGAGGAAAGGGAAGATGATTGTAAACCGCTTTGAGCCTCCTTTGGGTAGGGAAAAGCCAACTCTTCTTCTTCTTCATATCAGGGCTTGCCTCTTTAACCAGCATCCTGCTGCTTTGCCCCAGCTCCTCATCTTCCTCCTCCGAGGGATCTGGCAGAACAGGCTCTGGCATTGGTGCAGAGGCACCCTCTGGTGACGGGGCCTTGACAACCAGTTTAGATCTTGGGCTTCTGGCAGACTGTCAGCCTGGTAAGCCTAGAGTTATCCCTCAGCTATGATTGATCTTGAGACCATAGAGATGAGTTTATCTGGAGAAAATGGCACTGTCAGAGGGCAAACAGAAGTATAACATAGATTTTAAGTGAAATTCACCCCCAAATTTCTCAGGCCAGAATAGGCAACCCAAGAATTACTAGAGGCCTTGTTATTATATCTTCCCATTTAATGTTTTAAATGAGGGAACCTGGATTCCTAGGGAGGTTTCCCCTACCTGCTCTATTCCTTATGCAGTAGTGAGGCCTCTCCATTCTTTCCCAAATGTGTGCTGGTAGTCTTCTCTGTTGCTTGAATGCTTGAACACCTAGGGTTAAGCTTGAATTCTGCTTTCCAGGTGTGAGCAGGAAGCAGATTTTTTGTGGAGTACTTCAGGTTTATTATGTTGAGAGGAAGTAAAAGAGGAAAAGCCAAGCCCATCAATAATCTCAGTGGGCCTAATTTCATTTTATCACTGCACTGCTTCCCCCATCCCTAGGGTTACCTTTTGTTTTTATTGGTGTCCATCCTCTCTTGGGCTCTTTAGAAAACTGATGTCCTCTTTTTGGGTTGGAATATTCCTAGTTAGTAATAATGATCACAGCTTAAATAGTAAGGATGTTTAAATTTTGTTTTAGTGATCATTTGTTTGAAGTAATCATTGGGAAATATGTCCTCTTTTTTTTTGTCTTCCTCTTTAATTTTGTTCTCCTGTAAATGCATGAGGGGATGGCAAACAAAATGGCAAAAAAAGAGAACAATGTAGGTGTCCATTAGGGTCTAGATGAAGTAAATAATTCTCCCTGTAGGCATTTGGTGGCTCATGGTGACCCCGCACAGACACCCATACTTCTCAGCCATTTCAGCTTTGTAAAACACATTCTTGCCTCTCTTGCATTTTACTTATTAACAGGGAACGCCTTTTACAGACTCTCAGCCCTCAGACATATAGTCTTAATATGAATCTTGGGGCATCGGCTCCATGATATTGTTTAACATTCTCTGATGAAATCCAGCACTAATAGGGTGTTCCTTCTATGTTAACGACTCTGTTAATGGTGACCCATTACACTGTAATATGCATCTATCTATCTTACACCTATCATCCCAGTATCTAGTATTCCAGGAAGTAATATATCAAATTCATTGAAAAATAGTGTGCCACTGCTGGCTGAATGCAAACTGAGTAAATTAATTTCCAGCTCTTCCAAGGATAAAGCTTTTCTTCTCTTTTCTTTTCTTTCTCACAGCAGACGAGGTTTAATATAATCAACTGTGAAAGTCATCTTGCCACCAGGTTGGCGTGTCTAAACCATCCCCATATCTTCTGAATTCTTCAGTCTGGAGTGACATTGCAGTGAATGTGGAACTTGTCAAACCTCTTCTGAAATTAGGCAGAAAGCTACTCCAGAGGACGT